>NW_024732711.1:55000-160169 GCF_018991925.1 Homarus americanus
CTTTTAAAATAACGATAGAGTTGAAATACAATAAGAAGTAATGTCATTTTTCCCACTTTGTTTATATCAGTATTGAAAGAATATACCCCCACACTTTATCTACGCGATTAAGACTCTTATAGTGTAACTGCCATCACAATATTGGTATAAGAGGCAACAGTAATATACATAAGAACTACACTTAGTAAACAAACCGTGTGACTGAAAATAAACTCCAACCAAAGCATTATAGGTTAATATTCTCCCACCATTTAAAATTAAAGGAAATTAATGTCAACCAATAAAATTATGTTAAGGGAATAAAAATCGTTAAAAATGTGTATAGAAGACGAGGTGACACGTCCTTAAAACATTACCAGAAAGAAAAACATTAAATATTCTTTGTTATCTCTATTGAGGAACGAAACTTGATGATTATATGAAAATTTTGTAATAAAAACTTCCAAACAAAGAAATTAAAAATCTGTGTAAGGACGTGTGGGTCGTCATGATACGTAGAGAAAGAAGAAGAACGATCGTGTAGCAGTGAAGGGTGAGAGTGAGAGAGAGAGACTTTTGTAAACATGGAGGGTGGCAGTGGACAGGACATAATTACAGGACGAACAGTGTTGCTTCAGTGGATCAATAACACCTTCAATTAGATCCCATGATATAAGAGAGTCCCAGAACGACACCATCTACTGCAGGAGAGAAGAGATAAGGGAGTTATGGCAGCACGAGAGGTGTTATAAGAGACCTCCTTCCCTTTCTCCAGTACAACATGGATACACACTGAAGAAATTGTCTGTCTGTCTCTGCATCTATCACTTACTTTATTGCTTCTCCACCTTCCTATCCTCCCATCCCCCACACACATAATTTGTAGTCGAGTTTACAAATCATGTCTGCTCTTACTACTAGGCCAGATATGTTTGGTGTATGTCTTTGTTAGTGTGGGCGTGGTGTCTGTGTGTCTGTTATTGTGGGCGTGGTGTGTGTGTGTGTCTGTAATTGTGGGCGTGGTGTGTGTCTTTGTTATTGTGGGCGTGGTGTATGTCTTTGTTAGTGTGGGCGTCTGTCAGAGTGGGTGTTGCGTATCTGACAGTCAACACCTGGTATATGACCGTCACCATGGAGGAGGCCTCACCTGTGCGGGTATCACTCTAGGTGTGTGGTCTCAGGTGTAAATGACATCTGTGCTCTCTCTTCTTTCTCTTCTATAATTTTCTCTTCTCTTTCTCATTTTCTCTTGTGTGTCTCTGTTTCAAGGAGATTGGCTTGAGCTTCTCTTTCTTGAATGGAAGTTGCTTGTTTTGTCTACCAATAATTTTTTATGAGGTACTTTCAAGGACACACACACACACACACACACACACACACACACACACACACACACACACACACACACATATATGAGGTTAAATATAAGTATTTCTAGACTTTCATTCATATAAGTTGATTTATGAAGACAGGAACACTACTTCTCCACATAAGATGGTGTACAATACAACACCTGCATCACCTTCATGACAAGTGTGTACAATATGTATTCCTGTCTATATCATGTCAGGATGTCGGTCTCTACCTCGTCGTTACACTGGCAGGGTTGTATCCTCTCAGGTACGGCTGCTTCAGTGACTCAAACAGATGGAAATAGCAAGAAACCAATTCCGGCGTCAGTTGAAATTTACGACCTGCAAAAAAAGAAAAAAAAGGTCTGACGAACTTAATTTTTCCTCGCCCACCCCCCCCTCCCCCCGGCCGCTGTGCACGTACAGTATATACAGTTACTCACAAGGTCGCCGTAACCTGTATTAAGAGTAGCGTAGTAAGAAATATGCACAGTATGAGTGATTGTGTTGACCTTGTCGTGTGTGGCTGTTCTGCGCGGTATAGAAACCAGTCTGATGTGATTGCGTTGTTATCCTAATCATAAATATCATCTGACACCGGACAGTAGATTATTATGAAAGAGAACCAAACATCCAGCTGACCTCTTGAAGATTGACCCCGGTGTTGTGTTGGTTGTGAGGAGGAACGAAGCTCTGGACTGTCTGGGTTATAAGCTATGTATATTGCTGAGTCTATCAACCTGGAGTGAATACTGTTACTGAATGAGAACTTCTCTCCCATGACTATTACTGTATCACTACGATGGTGTTAGTCTCTGTCATACATACATACATACATAGGTGTATTTACTCACCCGTCTAGTCCGGTGTATAACGGATCCAAAATTTGTCAGAACCTGTACTTGTGTGAAACGATAATTTTTTCACATTTTCTCAAGTTCCTGTACAAATACAAGCCGCCTGTGAATTTATTTTGTGTCAAGTCTGAGATGCAATTATTTAGTAAATTTAGGACTTATCATTAAGAATTATTTCCGTCTCGTTAATTACGGCTAACGAGTACGTTGTCCCTGAACTCTTTTGATAAATTAGGATATTCTTTATTACGTTGATTACTAATGTTTCACTGTTAAAATTCTGTTTACTTACTGAAAGGGTCTCTCTCTCTCTCTCTCTCTCTCTCTCTCTCTCTCTCTCTCTCTCTCTCTCTCTCTCACCTGTATATATAATCCACCTTTGATCATGTCTTCCACTTCCCCTTACAGTCCTCTCCTCCTCCTCCTCCTCCTCCTCCTTCCATAACACTAGTTTTTTATCGAGGATTTTGCCTAGCGATAATAGGGCTGCTGTCATGTCTGTTGTTAATGAATCCAATTGAAGAGAATAAAATAGGAAGGCTAGAGGAGTAATTGGGTGTCTCATTTGTGAGCTGAGGAGCCAGGGGAGAGATAGATACCTGATGCTGCCTGCTCATGTTTCTTCTGCTGCTATTGTTGTTGTTAGTGCTTCTGCCTTTGCTTATCCTTTTGTTGTTGTTGCTATTTCTGTTACTGTTACTTTTGTTGTTGATGCTGCTACTTTTCTTTTTCTTGTTGTTACTGTTGTTGTGTTACTGCTACTTTTGCTGTTGTGTCTCTCATATTTTTCTTATTTCTTGATCTGCTTCTGCTGTACCTTGATTCCTCCTCTTCCTTCTCCCGTCAATACTGAGATTGTTCCTGTTATTGCCAGTGGTGTGACTGTTGTTGTGATGTTGCTCTGCTGTTGTCGTGCTGTTGCTCTGCTGTTGTCCTGTTGTTGTCTACTTGATGGTGGGGGTCTGATGATGGTGGTAGTGATACAGTGTGTGTGTGTGTGTGTGTGTGTGTGTGTGTGTGTGTGCCGTAGTAGTAGTAGTAGTAGTAGTTTTAGTAGTAATGAATCTTTAGTCCTTGTGGTCTTGGTCTGGTCTTTGGGTCTTTATCGGAAAAGTTGTCTATTAATGATGAGTGAATGATTGGATATATGTGAAAGAATGAATGATTGGATGATTGGGAAACAAATATAAGCAATAAAACTAAAGATAAAACAAAAATATTTAAACCTACATAAAAGGAGTTTGGGTTAAGAGAAGGAAAGAACCTCAAGGCTGCTGCTTCCAATAACAGTGTGATGATCTTCTTCTGTCCGGATGTGCTAACCTTCACCCCCAGGACACGAGAAATACAACTCACTTCCCTTTTTTTTTTTTGAGACGAGTCTGTCCTTGTAGCGAAGACAATTATAAAAAATCGGTTTTACGAGGAAGCGAAAGACGGCTTGATTAGCATCGTGGAATGTTGAAGGGTGAAGTTCAGAGTGTGTGAAGACTGAACCGAGACTCTGAGATGATATGAACGTTGGTTTAAGTGACGTTGTTAAGTGAATTTAAATGGTACTCGAGTATAATAAATTTTGGTAAGTCTTGTTAAATCAGATAGACTGTGGATATCTAAGCATCATTAACCAACGATGATATAGGGATAGGAATGCATAAATTGTTTCCTGGGGTTAAGGTATTGTTTAACTTGAGGATTCGTAGGGATCATTAACTTCGTTTGATCAGAAGGAACCAGAGAGCACAGTGAAAGACTCCAGACAAATAGTTCTCGCAGAATATGTAAATTATGTAAACAGGAGAAACCTTTATTGATTTTACCGTTGAAAACCATATCAAGAACCTGTGGGGATTGAGGCACTATTGGCCACCTAGAGTTAGCCTTATTGGTCTGGGGGGAATGAAGTAGATAAAAAGATGGAGGAGGAAAGTGATGCCAGATATAGCAGAATTTAACTGAAGAACAAGTGTAGGAATAATGGATTTCAGGAGATGTTTGACTGCCTGAAGTTATTGTTCTTTGTTTGGAAGGAATCAAGTGGACCATCACTACTACATTAATTGCATATCGTGTATAATATATTAGGGGGAAACTCCTACAGGTCTCACCTTAAACCCGCAAAAGGTTCATGAAGGTTCAGGAAATACAGAGTTTAATGGAATATTTATTTTCGTTTAAAAAAAATTAAGGGAATTCAAAAATCAATAGATAGATGTACAGCCCCCAGACAGTCAACAGATGGCTTCACAGACAGGGTAGTCGTAACTCAGCCCCCAGACAGTCAACAGATGGCTTCACAGACAGGGTAGTCGTAACTCAGCCCCCAGACAGTCAACAGATGGCTTCACAGACAGGGTAGTCGTAACTCAGCCCCCAGTATGGTCTACTGAAGGGCCTAATAAACATATAACGTTTCATCTGGTAGGGTAGTAGTTATCTGTTTAAAGAGGATTATGTATAATTGTTCCCTTAGGACACCGTGAAGCTGTAAAACTGTTGTAATACTAAATTAATAACTCTATTAATGCTCTCCCTCCCCCTCTCCTACCTTCCCCTCCTCTCCCTCCCTCCTACCACCTTTCCTCTCCTCTCCCTCCCCCTCTCCTACCTTCCCCTCCTCTCCCTCCCCTCTCCCACCTTCCCCTCCCCCATCTCTCCCTCCCCCTCCTCCCCCTCCCCCGACCAGTGTACAAAGAGGAAAAAAAAAAGACTCATTTTAAAGAGACGCTGCCAGAGTAACATTAACAAGAACGATTATTTAAAAAAACGACTAATTTGATCCTGCAGAAACCTAAAAATCCCTTTCGTAATCACTCTCTCCGTCTGTGTGTCTGTTCGCTGTTTTTTTGTTTAGGTGGCCAGCCTCGCACACCAGTCACTGTAAGATAATGAAGACCAACATCTGTCTTGTGTGTAGTTGATGCATCTCCTCCACGTTTCATTAATAAGTAATTAGGCTTCATATGATTTAGTAAACAACTTAGTGGCCGCTATAACCAAGACCCTGTATGATGGTCACTATAATTACATTCCACCAGGAGTTAATTAAGACTTAAATAGCATCGGGATAATAGACTGAACTAGACTTTAACTTTACCTTGGCTTTATAAACAGGTAAATGGACTATAATATCAACATTTTTGTCATATTTGTTTACTGATATTTTGTATTGACTGAAGAAACTAAGAGTGTGTTAAGTTATCATCGTACGCCAGCCAGTAGATACGACCTAGTTGCCGGATAAACATATCTTACGGCTTCATCGCCCCTCATCGTCCCTCTCATCACCCCTCTCCCTACCCTAACCTCTCATCACCCCTCTCCCTACCCTAACCTCTCATCACCCCTCACCCCTTCTCACCCTCTCATCACCCCTCACCCTCCCCTACCCCCTCATCACCCCTCACCCCTTCTCACCCTGTCATCACCCCTCACCCTACCCTAACCTCTCATCTCCCTCACCCTTCCCTACCCCCTCATCACCCTCACCTCCCTCCTCATCACCCCTCACCCTCCCTCTACCCCCTCCATCACCCCTCACCCCTCATCACCCTCACCCCACTCAACGCCCTCACCTAACACACAAACACAAACAAAAGAAACGGAGGGGGCATGTAACAGAATGTAATGGTGTAACACATAAATCGACTGCTGCCATTAATTTCCTTTATATTGGTACCTATTAGGGCTGCCGTTGTGTCTGTAGCCACACACACACACACACACACACACGGCCAGCAGAGATACACACACGTGACTGCAGACAAACCTGAACAGCAGACACATACACACAGGGACAGCACACGCACAAACACGGACGGCAAACATAAGCGGAATCAGACACACACACGGACAGTAGACACCTGAACAAAACACACACACGGACATTGAGCCACCTGAACAAAACACACACGGACAGCAGACACACACGAACAGTACACACACACGGACAGCAGAGAACACACGGACATCAGACACACAAGGACATCAGACACACACGGACATCAGACACACACAGACAGCAGACACACAAGGACAGCAGACACACACACGGACAACAAGACACACACGGACAACAGACACACACACGGACAGCAGACACACACGGACAGCAGACACACACGGACAGCAGACACACACGGACAGCAGACACACACGGACAACAGACACACAAGGACATCAGACACACACGGACAGCAGACACACACGGACAGCAGACTCTTTACGGTATAGGAATAACACCTTGTATATAAAGGCTGAGAGGCGATAGATGGATCAGTTTATATGATCGTGGAAATACTCGGAGTGTTATGAGTATTATTTTGTACTGTTCTATGCTCCTTGCTAACTAACTCACTCACTCACTCACTCACTCACTCATTAACTCACTCACTCTAATAATCCCATAGGTTATACGTGATGGATATTTTCAATACAATCAAACACCTTTTTTTAGTATTTCCTATTACTAGACTGAATTTATGTTTAGATTCTGTTTAATAGGATCGAAAAACTTATACAAATACATCTGGATTGAAAAGCTCTGTTGTAACACTTTCCAAACGGGTTGAGAGAGAGAGAGAGAGAGAGAGAGGGGGGGCACACTGCACTGATATATTGAACGGTTCTCTATTATTGCTATTGGGAGTCTAGTGTAGTTCTTCTATTAATTGGACCTTTTTTCACGGTACCTAAATGCTCTAATGGGGTAAAAAAAAATAGAATTTGGACAGACAGACAGACAGACAGACAGATAGACAGACAGATAAGGTATAGGAGAGACTTAATGTTTAATATACATAAAATAGAGGAGGAGAGAGAGAGGGGGGAGAGGGGAGACAGGGGGGAGAGGGGACAGGGGAGGAGGAGACAGAGGGAAGTGGGGGAGACAGAGGGGTGGGGAGATAGAGGGGAGTGGAGGAGACAGAGGAGAGTGGGGAGACAGAGGGAGAGTGGGGGAGACAGGGGAAGGAGGAGAGACAGAGGGAAGTGGGGGACAGGGGAAGGAGGAGACAGAGGGGAAGTGGGAGACAGAGGGGTGGGGAGAGAGTGGAGACAGGGGGGGAGACAGGGGACTGGGCAGACAGAGAGTGGAAGACAGAGGGGAGACAGAGGGGAGGAGGAGACAGAGGGGAGTGGGGAGAGAGGTGTGGGGGGGAGGGAGGTAACATACTGAATTCTTCCTCTCCAGCATTACATCGAGTGTTCAGCAAGACATAAGAGGAAGGTAAAAGATTATCCAGGTAACACCTCCCACTCCCACTCTTCCCACTTCCACTTCCTTCCACTTCTATCCTCCCTCTTTCCACTTCCATTCCCCCCCCCTCTCTCCACTACATCCTCCTCCCCTTTCATCCTCTCCTTTCCACTTCCATCTGCCCACTCCACTTCTATCCTCCCCTCTCCATTTCCACCTTCCCACCACTTCCACCTCCCTCCACCATCCCCCACTCCTTCCACCTTCACACTTCACCTTTCCCGCCACTCCACCTTCCCCCACTCACTTCCACCTTCCCCACCACTCCAGCCCCCACCACTTCCACCTTCCCCACCACTCCATCCTCCCCCACTCACTTCAACCTTCCTCCCCTTCACCCCCTCCTCCACCTCCCTCGCAATACCCAACCTTCATTCTCACTCTCTCTCCTGATCGTCAAAAATTCCTACCCACTATTTTCTTCTCTCAGTCGGGGATATTTATGACACAGCCAACTTAGTCTTTGAAGCTACAGTAAGAAGATGTATTATATAAAAATTCTCTACGTTGATTTTTTATTCCTTGTGGATGCTGGAGACGTGAAAATGCCTCTATAGCGATTCACTTTATCTATGACAACATGAAATTGCACCCTGAGTGTGTCTGCTCATGTGGTAACACGAGGAAACGACGTACTAATGTGTTGTATCTGTAACTGTACCTGTATTTATGTGATGTAACTGTACCTGTATCTATGTGATGTATCTTTAACTGTACCTGTATTTACAGTATGTGTTGTATCTCTAACTCTATCTACAGACTGTTAATCATGACGTCATCCATAACTCCAGGTAAACGAGGTCTAGATTAAGTTAATATTAACCAAACATTTTTTTATATATTAATAGTTATATTTTTTCCTCATCCTCTCTTAAAAAAAAAAACGTAATATTTTGTATAGCGAGACGCGTTTAACGAAGACCATTATGTAAAACTATTCCGATAACTCATTGTTTGAAGATGAAGAAGAAGAAGAAGAAGAAGATGAAGATGAAGATGGAGAATAAGGATAAGAATAAGAATAAGAATAAGAATAAGAATAAAAATAAAAATAAGAATAAGAAGAAGAAGAATAAGAAGAACGGATAAATCTCTAAGTTATTCGGATTCTGTTTGACTTAGACTTTAATCATCTAAGGTTGAGGATGTAATTGGGGCTCTGTTAATGACTCAAAGAACCTCACTGGCTCCAGGTCTTGTGTAGTTTAGCGTCTCGGGTCAACATAGGTCATGAGAGGAAGCATTGAAGAGGTTCAGAGTTGACCTTTGTGGGAGTGGTGAGGGAGGGAGGGAGGGAGAGAGAGAGAGAGAGAGAGAGAGAGAGAGAGAGAGAGAGAGTAATAATTGATATACCAATCGTTAATGAAAGTAATAATAACGATAATAACAACAACTCATCAGATTAATGTTATTTACACAAAAAACAATCAACAAAATTAACCAAAGCTTTATCAATTTTTTTCCTAGCCAGTGTTTACATAAAGTGTTAATATTTATGTTAATTTAGTTCCCCCCGGTAATCGTTGTGTACACTGGCAGCCATCCGTGACCTTCAGCTGCCGGTCTCTCATTTATTTACATGCTGTATTTTTCGTCATTGTATTTTGAATTAGGTCGGTGTGTCAGATTTTACGCTTCACTATTGAAAAACAAAATGAATATTTATAAGAATTAATTATATATATGAAGAAAATAGATGCGGGGGATTTTGTTACACTTTTGTTATTAAAATTTATTATGTGTTTTTTTATAGTCTGTTATTATTACGGCTCTGTTTGTCCGTCCGTGTACTGTCACCATGATGTACTGTGTGTCATCATGAACTACTTAATGACCTTGGCTAGTCGTACAAGGCGTCGGTTTATTATTGTGTATTGCAGTGTATTTTAGTGTATCATTGAATATTGTGGTGTATTATAGCGTTTCGTTGTGTATTATAGTGTATTATTTGTGTATTGTAGTGTAATTTTGTGTAATGTAGTGTATTATTCATGCCGGCAACGGGGGTGTAAGTGTAGAATGAATGACAGCATCTGTTTTTTGTTGTTTTTTTATACAGACGTGAAAATATGTAGTTGCCAAGTCACTACAGAGACACACAGTTCCTTGACTTCATTAGATCAAACGTCTAGGTCACATCTAAAGGTCAAGACCATAACAATAGGTCAAAAGGTCATGAGAACGTAAGATCAGGTCACAACAACAAAAGTTCAAGGTCACATAGGAGTAATAACTGAAGGTCGAAGGTCAAGATCAGAATGAGAGGTTCAAGGTCCTAGTGAGAGGTCATTGATCAAGGTCACAATAAGAGGTCAAAGGTCAAGGTCTTAAAAGGTCAAATTGAAGATCTGAGATGGCGAGGATCTCTCTCTTCACTGATTAGCATGATATAACAGCGAGAGAGAGAGAGAGAGAGAGAGAGAGAGACTGTGTGTGTGTGTAGAATGAAATCGCCAATTGTGAGAGGGGGAGGAATGAGAATTTACACTGATGTTCGAGAGGACAAAGGGGAGAGAGAGAGAGAGAAGAGAGAGAGAGAGAGAGAGAGAGAGAGAGAGAGAGAGAGAGATAAACATTGAAAGAAACGCGAATGTAAGACTGACTGCTGTGTGGCAGACGAGGTGAGGGTTGTGTTGCCTTTATCTCCCACCTCTTGGACTTGACCTATGTATTAGTGTGAGTCCTTCCCTCCCTCTCTCCCTCTCTTCCCTCCCTCTCTTATCCCCTTCCTCTTTTTTTCTCCCCCTATCCCTCTTCCTTTCATCCTTTTCTTATTTTCCTCCCTTCCTATCTTCCCTCCGTATCTTATTCATCCGTCTCCTCTTCCTTTTTCTCTCTTTCTTCTCCTCCTCCCTCTATCCTTCCTTTCATTTATTCTCCCCTCTCTCTATTCAACCCTCCTTCCCTTCCTCCCTCTCCCCTTCTCTCCGTCCCTTCCCTTTCTCTCTGTACTTGTCACTCACACACACACACACACACACACACACACACACACACACACACACACACACACACACACTTCACGACGAGTTGCCTCCTCTCTCTCCCCTCTCCTCTTCTTCCTGCTGCTTTTGTGTGTTGTGCATCCTGATGATCTGCACACAGAACTTGTCCACCTCCACCTCCTCCTTCTCACTATTGCAGTCGGTGGCAGAGTTTCAATGGCGTGTTTGTGAGGGCGGGAGTTTTCTTTGGTTGGTGGACGTGTAGCCACTCGAGGTTAATATGGCCTCTTTTGGGAAACTTCAGATGTATTCGAGACACAGAAATTAGACTTTTCCTTTTCTCTTACTTCTGTCTGTATATGTTTACCGATATATTGAGAGGTGATTTATTGTTTTTTTTTTTACTGTGAATGTTATTGTTGTGGTTGTTTACTTCTTGTGGTGATTTTTATAGAGATTGTTAAATATCAGATCGTCTGTAGATTAAGCACTTAATAGCTTATATCACATGATGATTTAACACACTAATGCTACCTTGGGATTTAATGTTAGATTAGATTAGGTGAGATTAGATTAGATTAAGGTGTATAGCCATCAGGCGAAATAACCTTAGGTGCCTAATCTTCAGGTGGTTCGTTAAATCGTCAAAGAATTCGTAATATCGAGGAAACAGAGAGAGAGAGAGAGAGAGAGAGAGAGAGAGAGAGAGAGAGAGAGGCATACATGTTTACTCAGTGACCAGGTATGACGTGTTGGTTAGTTGTATCATCTGTCGTACAAGACCTTACTACAAGACCATTATATTTAGCACCAGTGTTTGTGTAGCGCAAGTTGTGTTGATCTACATTAGTCGAGTTACAGAAAAAATTTCAATCATCAGTAACGTTGGGGTGTCTGGCGGATCAGTGCTGTTGTTGTAACGATCAGGGGGTGACTGTGTGTGTGTGTGTGTGTGTGTGTGTGTGTGTGTGTGTGGCTGTGTGTGTTAAGGATGGTTGTGTATTTGTCAGTGGAGACAACAACGAGCTTCTGGGCTGATCCTGTCATCTTAATGGTCTCTCCTGACAGCGACGCAACACTAAATTATTGTGATTAATTTTATTATTGACCTTTCTCTCTTTTGTGAGTACACACACACACACACACACACACACACTAATGGACGAGATATTAAGAGAGATACATTATAAATACGTCTCTTGGACATAGCCACACCGCGGAGCCTTTCTTGCAACAGGTAATCATCATCTAACTTGCTCACCTGAATACAGCGTCAACAATCACCGTGTTTATGAAGCAGTTATGGCCCCACAAGTTACTCTCTCTTATTTCCTAGTTGATACATTTTTCTGTTTCTGTTTCTCATAAGACCAATATACCAAGAACAGACATGTGAAATTATGTTGAAGAAGTAACAGAGGTCAGCTCGAGGTATTAGGACGGACTTTGAGTAACAGGACTTCATTGTGATCTGTAGGAGGATGCAGTCAGTCGTGTACTACTGAACCAGGTCTTACCCAGGACCACACCTCCGAATACAGTAACCGATATAATATTTGGAAGAACTAAAAGACCACAATAGTACTGGAGATAGAGACATTGATACCTTTAGACTAGTGTAAGGACCGCATACCGTTATGACCGTCTCACAGCTCAACATTATAAATCTGTTGGTTAGCTTCATTCCATTCTCAGAGGCTCATTCTACAGGTAGGCTCCCAAGGTGAAGACGACCTGATTCGATAAGGCTGCTGGTGTTTGTAGCCCGTAAGCCACCATATTCATTACTGCCTGCTGGATAACTTAATTCAAAGGTCACATAAGAGAATTAAGAGCAGTTTCCTTAGTGCCATCCATCGTATACGTTTAATAGGAAAGGATCGCTGGTCAAATTATCCCGTCATTACCACCACCACTAACACCACCACACACACCACTATCTTTATCAACACCACCACCACATCACCACCACCACCACCACTTCAACAACATCACCACTACCACCACTTCAACAACCACACCACCACCATTATTACCACCACACCACCGTTATCACCACCATACCATTACCACTATAAATCACTACTATCACCTTCACATCACCATCAACACCACACCAATACTATTACCACCACCACACCAGTATCACCACCACACTACCACCATTACTACCACCATACTACTATCACCATTATCAACACTACCGGCCCCAGCACACCGCTATTATCACCACCACTATCACCGCCACCACACTACCACCGCCATACCACCACCACTATTACCACCACTACCGCCACCACTACCACCACACCACCACTATCACCGCCACCACACCACCACTATCACTACCACCACACCATGGCGATGTTCACTAAAAGTATCAGTAAAGATGATGGCGTTCATGCTAAACCCGCTTAATGAGGAAAGAATTTGTTGATGAAAATGAACCAAGCAGACAAGTGCAAACATCAAATGTAAGTCAGGTTATTTAACTGACGGTACAAGCCCCGCCCCCCTTGCAGCTCATTGACTCATACATAACATTCGATTAAAATTGATATATCGCAAACAAATCAGTATAAAACTGTTAAGGATAACCCAATTCTGGCTCACTTTAATGCAGAATATAATGTATGTAAAGATAGAACTCCTTGAAAACATTAACTTTCAAGATATGAGTGGAAAAAAAAAGTTTGATACAAAGAACATTTACCACCGAAGTCACATACAAATCTACGCTTTAGGAGACCACATTTATAAATACTTTTCTTTTCACTAATAATTATGTATATCGAGACAAAATACACAAAACATAATATGTTATAAAGCAACGGATAATAATGACCATTTGATAAAGAGTAGAATCAAGTATGAACATCATAAATATATTCACGTAAGACGAACGTTGCGGAGAGGTAGTGCGCTCAGAGGAAGAGCCACTGAGTGAGCGGCACTTGAAATACTGCACAGGTATTTTTATTCTGGCTTTTCACTTTATTTGTATCAAAGGGTAGGGAGAAATTTTGTTGTCAGAAGGCTCATCGAGAATCTGTATAATTATGCAAGTGCATAAACAGATCAAAGCGTGTGTTAACACGATATTTTACAGTCCATTCTCCCCGTCTCTCTCTCGATTTCGTTAAGGACTGTGATGGTGGCGGCGACTGTTTTGAGGGTGGTGGTGGTAGTGATGGTGATTGCACTGTGTTAATGGTGGTGGTGATGGCGTCCCCGGTAAGCCGCGAGCGTGTCAAGATTTAAATTTCCTGGTCTTGTGAAGAGAGATGTCGTGTTCCCTAGTTGGTAGGTCTCTTGAGTCCTGAGTTCTCATTGGTGATCTGATCCGCCATTTTCCTTAGCTGACCAATGGTGTAAGTCGTATCATTCGAAAGCATTATTTTCGGAGTCACTCTGAGGCCCGCCACAGCACGAGACGGTTAAGCGGTGGCGTGTGTGGTGTTTTTCACGTTTTTTGACGTTAGTGAAGACAAATAACAAAATATTACATATATTTAACGCTAAATTAGTATAGCAGATGGCAAAGTGATATAAGTGCGTGTGTGCCATAAGACGTTTGTGCTTTGTGGAGTGATCAGACGTCATTAGCCTTGCCAGCCGTGGCTGATAACGGGAAATAAGGATTTTCCGATACATTAGACGATGACTGTTTATGAAAGTAAAACTAGTTATGCTCAAATGACAGTTGAATCTGAAATTGATAATTTAAGTGAAGATAGGATCAGTGACTGAAAAATGATAGTGAAGATGAAGTCAAGGCTCGTGTTGTCACTGCAGGAGGCGGGGTCTGGATGCCCCTCCTAGGTGTGATGTTGGCGTTATGCTGTGTTACCAAACATTACAAGAAGCTCCATATGATGCCTTTACTGAGAAGTAATCACTGCCACTTCTTCAGAAAGGTAAGTTCAATACATTTGTGGCCTTTATTAGACACTTTAAATGATTTTTTGTTTTAACCTGTATTTGTAAAAGAAAGCTAAAAATACGACTCGTAACCGTCAGCGGTTCGGTATTTATTAGGGTTGTTTTTAGACAGTTTTGTAAACATTACTTTTAGTTCTATTCATTATCTTGTGTAAATGCTTAGTTTTCTAGATATATGAGAGTTAAGATATAGATAAGGTTAGGTTTGTTTAAGTTAGCACACGATTTCAGCCATTTTTATATTTTTTCTAACAATACAGTATCCTCTGATCAATTCAATGAAAACTGGGTATTTTAAACCCATTATTAATGAGAAACAGCGGACGATAACGATCCGAATAATTACCCTCCCCAAAAATGGAGGTTCTCATCTGGGTTTGATTACCATAAATATTGGCTTGCCTGTATTTTATTTTCAACCAGAATATTAATGCAGTACATTTGACCATCACCAGGTGTGTTAGGTCAAGGCTGCCCTACACTCGGCCATCACCAGGTGTGTTAGGTCAAGGCTGCCCTACACTTAAATACTTTTAGAAACAAACAGTAACTCTCGCCTCTTGACATTCATGACCCGGGGAAAAAAATCAGGTGGGAACACTTTTACGGCGCCCCCAGTGGCCACCCTCACACTGCTCTGTACTCTGCCGTCAACTCCATTATTTTTATCAGTCACAAAACTATATTATCGGTAAATTTGCATTGTAATAATATCCTATGTAAATTATGTGTTCTATGACAAGTTAATACAGTATACCCAAAGGTAATCTATTTCGAAATATTGATGAAGAATCCGGTCAGTAGAATAAATATTCTTTTAAACAATAATAATTTAAATATATTAAGGATTTCAATCACTACAAAGATAATATGGTATTATTGCGTTTACACACCGTTCATTCCTACCAGTAATCTATTATATTCGAATAAGACGTCTAATTATAATATAATTTTCATCGGATCATATGAAGATCTTCCCCCCCAAAGTATCCAACTGAAGATCCACCCCCCCAGTCGCGCTCATATGAAGATCCCCCCCAACATATAATATAAATAAACAACATAAGGATTAAATAATAAAACATTATTCAGATTACTTTCTTGTTACACTAAATATTGGTGTAGGTTAGGTTAGGTGGTCATAGTGACGTCAGGTTTGGTCATTGGTCAGGTCAGATCCTCCCCCCAGGCTAGATCATATGAAGATCCTCCCCCCCCCCCAAGTAGGTTTGGGGGGGAGGATCTTCATATGATCCTTTTCATCTATTACATTACCGGCGGAAATGTATAATAACGGAGATAGCTTTTCCCCCCAAAATTCTATTTTCTTCCTTTAACCTCCCGCCATTATCGTGTGCCTCTCACCCGACACTGCTTGTCTCCCGCGTCTCCTTCATAAATCATTCCGCGCATGCGTACCCGTACACGTCACGCGGCCAATCAAAAACGTTTTTGCTTTTGGTACCAATTAAAATGATTTTGGGTTTAATTCAGAGTATATTTGGCCCAATCAAAATCGAGTTTTATTTTGGGTCTCATATTTTGAAATTCGAGTTCAGTTCCGACCATGGAAGTCTGGGTTGGATGTCACCTAAAGTATATGGAGCTGATTGCGAGTTTTTGGAGAAAAAAAAGTAGAAACTATAGCATTTTTTCGATCGCATGGTGTTCTTTGAACCTCCGTAAAGTGTACTAAGAGCAAGACTGAATGTAAATATCGCAAAGACCAACATATGTGGCGTTGTGTAAGAATCCCAGGATCAAACGACGAGCAAGAACCAGGCGAATAAGGTAAGAAATAGGTGATTCCATCATATGGTGAGAGTCAGTTAAGTTAGGTTTTTGTTTTTCTAGTGTTTTTTTGTATTTTTTTAGTCGCTTAGCCACCTTTTTTTTTTCGGAAAACGTCAAACGAAAAAAAAAATCGCAAAAAAACCCGGCTAATTTTCGTAAAAAATGAAGGTTATATTCGGTCTAAACACACACACACACACATTTTTTACTTGCTAAAAGTGAACGGTGTGACAATGCAAATTTACCTTACATAGCTATACAAGAATTATTGCAATGTTTTTTTTTTTCCATAATGTAAACACGTACAGTTGGGGTCTTTTCCGAATGGTCCCTTCTCGATTGAGGGGGAGATGGGGGCCCAGGGATGACGGGGCGGGTGTGTGAGAGGGTGGCGGGTTATGGGGGTTGAGAAGGGTGAGGGTGTTGGGGGGAGGCTAGAGGGATGGGAGAGGTTTAAGGAGTTACTTGTGCAGTTACATCGAAGTGCCGTATGCATTAAGCAAGGATATAAATACGTAGGGCAAAACAAATTATGCCTAGAATGTGTTACAGCACAGTTGGGTGGTGTTCCCAGCTTGTGCTACACGTCTGAGCAATATATGAATATTTATTTATTATTTTTTTTTTTTATGCAACTCATGTAATATAGGAGGGATGGGCTGAAGTCTTAATATGGCGTCATTTTATGACGGTGACTTTCATGACTCTGTAAATAACAGATGTATTTGATTATAGTTAAATACGCATCGAATTGTGTAATTTACAATAAAAACATACCCAGGAAGTTGGCAAACTACGATTATAAATAATATTAATGTGTGAATGACAATAATTATAAGTCAGTCGACAGCAGTTTCACCTGTTGCAAGCATTTCGTGTTTGGGTAAAGTTTAATACAGTCATGCATAGGTCTTAACTAGTAGACTAAATGATGTATTATGGTTTTGTCATTTTACGCATCAATTACAAATAACAGTCCCGGTAAAGGGTCCCTACTTATACACGAGGTGCAATTCAGTTAGTCATTTTTTTTAAATATTGTTGTCAATATAAAGCATTGTCTGCTATTTATACATTGAGTGGTTTACGTTTGCTCTTATTTACAGGTTGATCAGTAGTGGTAGCCTCGCACAGGTCCCTCACTTATTATGGTTGTGTTCAGGTTAACGATTAGCGAGGCACCATACAGATGTAATTTATCATTATTCAGCATAATATCCATGAAGGTTGCTACATAGACACTAAAATTTTGTTTTAAAAGTAACTGTTTGGAGACCTCTGGGTCATGCTAAAACATGCAAGTAAATGTAGGGGCAGCCGCCACAACTCGTTAGAACCCCACTCTCACCTCTCCCCGGGCTGTGGCAGTGGGGAAATTTGTATTCTGCTGTAACTATGACATGTATGAATGTCTTAAAAAGTTTCAACTAGAAGATACAACGAGCGTGGCAGCCAAAGTGTTACGAGTTTGTGACAATGATTATTCGATCTTTTATCTTGTTTGCCGTCAGCTCAAAGCAACGTAATCTTGTTTTACTCATAAGTTTGAGCAACCTTGATGCTTTATATGCTCATTTGTTTACATATGCCCTCATATATTGCTTGGTGTAGTTTGGGAGTTTATTACAGTATACTAGCGTGTGAACTAGCCTCCTCTGGGTCAAACATGTTTTTTTTGGTGGGGGGGGATTTGAATGATTATCGTTACATGATATTTATATTTACGAAGTATATTGAAATAATAATCTAGTCTTCACTGATATATGGTGATATAAATTTAGAAGTAGCAATAAGTTATAGCGCGTATCCTGGTAGTCTACTCTCCCTCCTCTCCTTCCTCACACACACACTCGCCTTGACAATATCTATTCAGTATCATCACACATCATGATAACGGAGGCAGTACTCTTAATATTAAAGTGCAATGACAAATATTTGACATTAAAAAATAGGAGCTTTTCCCATTATATTACATCATTTATGATTCGAAATTGTATAAGCTCATCTAAATCCTCCAGTAATTAAACATAAAATAATGAACTATTAGCCAATAGCCACGACTTAGCTCATAATCTTCCACTATATAATGATCAGGGAATTGTTTGATCAAAGACAGTACAGTATTAAACTAAACATTACCAATTATAATTATGTTCGAGCTGCTTACCACAAGTTACATCGTATCAGTTGACTCACCCTCACTCATCATGTCATAATGGTAGACTACAACCCCAGTAACCAACGATTAACTTTATATCAACGATCTACTGTGTGAGCTTCTAACGTCCCAGGATTTGGAGTATTACGCCTCAACACATGAAATACTATATTTATTCAATTGTTCTTTGATTTCTTATTGCATTTATATTTTTCTAACAATAAATATGTTTCTTTTGCATATCTTGCTTCATATTGGCTAGACAAACATATGTATACATATGTTTATTAATAGTCTTTGTAATATCTTCTGGCAATAAATGTTTCATTCGTTGCACTGCATATGCACTATATATAAGTATGGTGTGAAATGTAACGTAAAACCATATGACTTATTTCATTTACAAAAATATATGTACAGTACTCATGATTCCTTGCCTACACTTATTCCATTATTTCCCCCACCCATTGCACTTCATTATTGGTTATTCACAGTCCCATAGTAACTTCCCGTTTCCAGTATGAAGGACGAGGCAATAATTTATTCATAAAGTTTTTAGTCACACATGGAATCCCAAGACTTAAAATTAATGACGTGCCCAGCCACCAGCCCCTTCTTCCTCGACAACAGGCGTGGAGGTTAGGAGGTTACTTGATTCTAGACGAGTTGAGGCATTTTCCGGAACACCTCCCCTTCTGCTGTCGTGTGGGTAAATAATTCCTTCCTGGCTGTCTCCCACGTGTTTACGATGTTGGCCTACACAATTTCAATGGGGCTCATATCGGCACCTTACTAGGCCAATCCAGCAGCTGCAAGTTGTCTTGGCCAGCTAACCACTGCTGGACCACTCAGGTCTTCAGTTTGAGTCACGTCCCCTACACCATGGATAGACAATCATCCCCAAACATTGCAGGTGATGTGCCCGCTCTGCACCTCCTGTTTCACTCCAACCTCACTGTCATTACCTCATTATCTTTCAAGTGCTGTAGCTAGCAAACTATGCGGAATTCGGACATTTTGTCATATCGACATTTTGCCTTAGAATTGTTCCCGTAATACACCCTGCAATTTACTGTGTGCAATTGAGAATCATCCTGGACTGTATATGCTTCAAATTCACGAGTCAATACTCTCGGTGTTAACATTGTTATGACCACCAGATAGTTAAAACTTTCAATATTTCATAGTTTTATTGTATTAGCAAGTGTTCAGGTGTAATACAATACTGTACCATCATACAAATATCCATTCTGCTTGATTAAACACCATACCATCACCCCACCCGCCACAAGGCAAATATGAATACAAATATTGTATCACTGCAATTGTGTTCATTGAATTGTTTTCATTCCTGTCTCCCCACATCTCCTTGTGCAGGATTCCCCCTTATTATATTCTGGTGTTTCCCCGGTAAAGGTTTAACGAATTTGTGAATTATAGTGAATGGTGAATGAACACACAGTTGAAAAAGTGGAACAATCATTAGGTCTTCATTATTCTATTTTCTTTCCAAAGTCTGACTACTTTCCGGTGACTTTTTTTTATTCACTACAATTGTTATTTCCCTGAGCCTAATCACTAATGGCTGGTTTACGTTTTTAAACATTGTTGTACAGTCCCGGAGATGTTGAGGGGAGGAGCTGTTCTCTTCGTGACGTATAAACTCTGGTACAAAATCAGAACAGTGAGGAAGGTGTCCCAGTGAGGCACAAGAGCACCACATTACTCCTCATTTCCAAGATACGTGAAAGGATTCCTCTTAAGTAAGGAGAACAAGGTGGGGGGGCTTTACCGTGTAGAGGAAACAAGAGTATCAGAAAAGGCTGTGCTGTATATAACTCAGTGAGACTTGTTTATACAACCACACTGCTGATTACTGTCATGTTTGTAAACGTCTGTACACGGAGAGGACGATATAAGTGAAAAGATCTCCTAACTAAAGTAACTACCAAGAGGCCATGTTTGTGGAGATAAAGCTACCCGGTCTCTCTCATTGCTATTGCGTGAAACAATGAGGGTTTGTGTCACCATAGAGCTACCAGAAGCCAGGGTACCAGATGCTCATAACATGTAGATGCCAGCAAGGGGTGTACAGCCAGATGTTAGGGCGGCTGCTCAAGAGCTGCCGCGTGTTTCACTACAGCTGCCCATGCATTAAATAGGCGGAACACCATTTATATTTGATAATTCGTTTTTCTAACCTATTTTTGTTGAAATATGGTTACTGAGTTCATAATTTAGTTGTTTTTAGTGTTAAATTTTCCACTCTCTTGGTTCATATATCAGCGTTACACACATAATCCAAGTCAGGTACTGTATGTTAGTTTGGGCGACAGTTTAGTTTGGTTAATGGTCAGAGGCCGACACTCTTCTAATACGTAACATAATCATTACAAACACACACACACAGTTCTCAGTTTTTATACCAATATCGTGTATATAAATTTGACCATAACTTAAACATAATACAATGATCAGAACCCAAATACCTCACATTAATACAATGACAACCCAAATACCTCACATTTATACAATGACAGAACCCAAATACCTCACATTAATACAATGACAACCCAAATACCTCACATTTATACAATGACAGAACCCAAATACCTCACATTAATACAATGACAACCCAAATACCTCACATTTATACAATGACAGAACCCAAATACCTCACATTAATACAATGACAGACAGAACCCAAATACCTC
Source organism: Homarus americanus (assembly GCF_018991925.1). NCBI lineage: Eukaryota > Metazoa > Arthropoda > Malacostraca > Decapoda > Nephropidae > Homarus > Homarus americanus. Next base: position 75,999 of record NW_024732711.1, read on the forward strand.
ACATTAATACAATGACAGAACCTAAATGCCTCAATATTAATACAATGACAGAACCTAAATACCTCACATTAATACAATGACAGAACCTAAATACCTCACATTTATACAATGACAGAACCCAAATACCTCACATTAATACAATGACAACCCAAATACCTCATTTATACAATGACAGAACCCAAATACCTCACATTAATACAATGACAGAACCCAAATACCTCACATTAATACAATGACAGAACCCAAATACCTCACATTAATACAATGACAACCCAAATACCTCACATTAATAAATGACACAACCCAAATACCTCAATATTAATACAATGATCAGAACCCAAATACCTCAAATTAAATTAAGCACTGCACCCTAAGATGATAATAATACACTTAGCAAATTAATCCAACCAACATCATCAGATCAACAACAACACAATAATGAATGACGTTAAATCTGCGTTGTATTATAAAATGAAATCAGGCGAGTGTTCATTTTCCCAACTCGGATACAGCGAAAGTGTTAAATAGTAATACGATCATAAATCTTGTGTTTTACGGGCGTAGGTCGCCATTAATCTCATTTGTCATGGATTAGTCATTGCATAGTTAATGACAGTACTGTATTCGCCCCTCCACCCCCCCCCAGCTCAGATGACATGGCAAGGAGTTGGGTGTCTAACTGCTGCTCGTGGTCTTATCTGTTAGTGCTTCATGTATATGTCAGTGCTTCATCTGTTGGTGCTTCATCTACCTGTTGGTGCTTCATCTACCTGTTGGTGCTTCATCTATCTGTTGGTGCTTCATGTATCTGTTGGTGCTTCATGTATCTGTTAGTGCTTCATCTACCTGTTGGTGCTTCATCTACCTGTTGGTGCTTCATCTACCTGTTGGTGCTTCATCTACCTGTTGGTGCTTCATCTATCTGTTGGTGCTTCATGTATCTGTTGGTGCTTCATGTATCTGTTAGTGCTTCATATATTTGTTAGTGCTTCATCTACATGTTAGTGCTTCATCTACATGTTAGTGCTTCATCTACATGTTAGTGCTTCATATATCTGTAAGTGCTTCATGTATCTGTTAGTGCTTCATCTACCTGTTGGTGCTTCATTTACCTGTTGGTGTTTCATCTATCTGTTAGTGCTTCATCTATCTGATTGTGTTTAATCTACCTGTTAGTGCTTCATCTATCTGTTAGTGCTTCATCTATCTGTTAGTGCTTCATCTATCTGCTAGTGTTTCATCTACCTGTTAGTGCTTCATCTGCCTATTCGCCTTCCATCTATCTGTTAAGTCCTTCATTTACCCGCATAGTGCTTCATTTACCCACAAGTGCTTCATTCACCTGGCGATGATGTACCTGTTAGTACATCATCTACCTGTCCATAATCTCTGTTGTCATTTGCTGTCTTTTAATCTACCTGTTAACATAGAACTCATCACCTACCCGTTTTGTTTTTAATCTACCTGTTGCTAAACCTCATACGTTATATACCCTACCTGTTGCGGTAAGGTTCACCCTGTTTACAGAGATTGGTGATTTACCTGTTGACCTGGCTGGTGTGCCCCAAGCTGGGTTTAAGCCTGGGATCAACCCCTAATTTATTATAAAGCTTCCTCAGGCCACCACGGTGCCTCCGCCCTCACTTGTTTTTTCCCTCCGTGAACCTCAGGGACCGTGGCAGATGTTTTGTAGGGTGTGTTGTTTGATTATTATTACTATTGCTATTATTATTAGTAGTAGTAGTAGTATTAGCAGCAGCATTATTATATTATTATTATTATTATTATTAGTAGTAGTAGTAGTAGTAGGTTTATTTATTTTTTATTCATTTCGTGTGTGATGTGGTAAAAAACGAACAATTGTTATTTATGTTAACACTGTGGTGGTTTACTCCCGCTGTTATCCCCCTCCCTTCTCCACCTCTATGATCCTTTGTAAATCTATTGTTTATACACTTACAACTTCATAATAAAAAAAAACTTTACATTTAAGATTATTAGAAAGGATTAGTAGTTCTTTTCGGCGGCTGTTTTATGATGACGGTAATGGTGTATAGTATAGTATTTGTAGTGTTAAAAGACTGAACGGCTTGTGGGACTGGCCAGATGCAAATATTGAGCCAGATGTAGTAGTTAGGCAAGATTAGGAGCCAAATGTAATGGTCCAGATTGTGAGCCAGATATAACAAAAGAAAAACGTGACTAATTTAACACTGAAGAAGGTGAGCCGGATGTCACACTGGAAAGAGCGCATCAGAAATCAAAGCTGAAAAAGTGCACCATAAGTAAGTCTTTAAAAAAAATCAGAAATTTCAGTGAAAATAAAAGCGCACCAGAAGTCACAGCGATTAAAAGTTTGCTAGAAATCACAGTCAAAAAATTCACGCCAGAATTCACAGCGGAAAAAAAGCGCGCCAGAATTCACAGCGATAAAAGTCTGCTAGATATAACAGCAGTAAAAGCGCGCTAGAAATCACAGCTGAAAAATCCCTTCCAACAATACTGTATAAAGTAGTGCCGTGTTATATCTCGCTACAATTTGCTGACTATTATCTCCAGCTTGTCCCATTTATGAACTAGGCAGCGATACCAACTGACGTACTGTATACTGGCCTTACTTAGTTAGAAATCAGGGAACAAGGGCAGAGGTAAGCGCGGGAAAATTCTCTAATTGAGGCGGTGTGGCGGTTCTTCCTTGATATGACGCTCACTATTTTTTATTTATGCATTTTTTTACTTGTTTTATTCTCTATTTCTGTTTTTTTTAAAGAATTTGATGTTTCCATATTCTTATCTGTAAAATTCAAGTAATGAAATGTATTTAGATAATAGCAGTGTCGTTGTTTTAAATTGGTTGTACAGTTTAAAAAAATCGTTATCTCTACGATTTGACACTAAATTTATTGGTCGGGCGTTCTGTTGAAACGATACTTTATTTATGTTAAATCGCTCGTTCAAATTGAATGACTGAATAATATTGCACTGAATAATATTGATGGATACAGGGGTGGGGGTTAAAAAAGGAGAAATAATGATGTTTCTGTAGCCATCACAGCGCAGAAATTTTCTCATTTCTCAACATTTGTTTCCTTAAGTTGTCAGGCAGAAGTGGTTCGGGCACTCCGTGTGACGCCCACCCTGCCTCACGTGTATTCCCCGACCCCATCAAGATGCTTGCAAATTTGCTCTCCTCCCCATCCCGGCCTCTCCACATTCCTCCACCTCGTCCCCCCTGACCCCAACCCCTTTCCCATCCCTGTCGCCCCTCCCCGTCCCTGCCTCCCTTCCAGGCCCTCCCACCCCTTCCTCCCCGTCCCTGCCTTCTTTCCCAGACCCTCCCTAGTCCCCACCTCCCCTCCCACCCTTCCTCTCCTCCCTATCCCCCATTCGCCTAGAAAAATCCAGGTTGGTCCACTTGATGTCGGGATATTTTTTCCATTATCTTTTTTTTTTTTTTTAGATTTTAACTGGATAATTACAAAAATAGATGTACGTATATTACATAAAAGCTGTAGTGAATTATAAAAGTAAGCATTGTAAAAAAAAAATAACCTCTTACCTTACAAAAGTAGAAGAGTTATAATTCGTTTTTTAAAGACTTTTGAATCTCACTCATCATCTCTGTGCTCAGAAGCCGCGGGAAAAAGCGCAGGAAAATTTATGGCTCCCAATTATTTTCCTTTTTTTCGTATTTTTCCTTTCGTGTACTTGATGGTTGTTACATGAAAAGTTTGGTAGATGAACGATGTATGTTCTCACATTTTCTGACGTGAAAAGGTGGTGGTGAGGGGTGGGGGGGATCCTCGTTAGTCAGGTAAATAACAAGAGAATTGGAACCATTTCACCTGAGCTGCTTTTCAGGGCTGACGTGAAGGTGGAGTCGTGTGAAAGGAAGTGACACTGTAATCAATAGATCACCTGACGAGGAGACCTTTTTGTTCTTTAACTGTTGTGCTTCATCATCACCATTATTATTATTATTATTATTATTATTATTATTAATTCGCAACCGATAATGATAAATTAACAAAAGAACTATAAAGATAATAAGATAATAAAATCCGAACAAATGAAAAAAAAAGAAACAAAACATATTGAACAGGGACGAAAATAACTGAAAGAAAGAAGCCCAAATATGCGGATGGTAAATATGACCACGAGAGATAGCTTTGGAGAGTTGCAAATAGAACGTTCAATATAATGTGTAAAGAAAACATTTAATTGGTATATAAGGAAAGTCTCCATTAGGTATTTAAGGAAAAAAATATAAGAGAGAGGGAGAGAGAGAGGTGAACACTCGATCTTGAGACCACTGGGTCTTGTGTTGGTGGTAGTTGGGGGTCAGGGGCTAATCTGGGGTGATGTAATTATCAAAGTTGAACCTTTTACGAACCATAACGGCCGCCATATTAAGCCAGTTCAACCCAGGGGAGTAGAGGGTGCAGTGGGTGGGTTTGGGTGGGTGGGTGGGTCGTGGGTGGGTAGGATGAGAATGGATTTCTTGTGGTTGGTAGGCTAGGGGGAGTGGTGGTGGTGTGTGGGTGGGTTAGGTGTGGGTGGGACGAGGTGGAAATAGGTTGGATATAATAAGTGTGGGTGGATGGGATAGGTAGGGACAAGGAAGAAGTAGGTGGAGGTGTGTGGATGGGGTAGGTAGATCGCTATAGTGGTGAGGGTGGTGGGAGCAAGAGCTGGCAAGGGCTTAGGGCTGATATTTTAGGGATTAATATTTACTTTTTAGGGATTGAAATGTACTCTTTTAGGGATAGGGAAAATTATTAACTTTTGAAGGGTTTGAATGAGACTTTTTTGGGGGGGGGATTGAGGGAGAGGGTTAGGCTGGGGTGAGGGAGGTGGTGGTGGTGGTGGTGGTCAAGAGAACTTATTGCCCCCCCCAAAAAAACCCAAGGTGAAATTTCTACTTTACGACCCATGGCTAAACGCAAACATTAATCAGCATCAACATTTAATTCTTACAGACATTCTGCTTATTTATTTGAAAATATACAGTTCGTCTCACATCCTCCTCTTCCCCCTCTCCTCCTCCTCCTCTTCTCCCTCCTCCTCTCCTCCCCCCCTCCTCCTCTTTTAGTCTTTTCTTCTCCTATATTCCTCCTCCGTCTCCTTCCTCCTGCTCCCTCCCTCCTCCATCCCTTCTCCCTCCTCTCCCCTCCCTTCCCTCCCCTCCCTCCTCCCCTCCCCCTCCCTGTCCCACAGTCGCCACCTTAAGGACACATTCCTTTCCTCTCCAGGGGACCCCACGTCTTCCTCCTGTCTCACCCTAGTTCCTTCGATTCTTTAGCCCTTACCTTCCTTAATCTATTCTCCTTGATTTTTAGCCCCTACCTCCCAACCCTGTCCCCTTTCAGTCACCTTAATCTCTTTCTCCCAGCCCCTTAACCTTCCTTGCCTTTTTAGCCTCAGCCCCCTTTCCTCCTCAGCTCTTACCCCACTCCATACGTCCCTTTAACCATCCTCCCCTACCGGCCCTCAACCTCCACCTCCCAGCCCCCTTAACCATCCTCCTCAGCCCTCTTATCCCTCCCTCCCCCAGCCCCCTTAACCATCCTCCCTGCCCCCTTAGCTCCCTTCCTCCCAGCCCCCTTAGGTAGCCGTCGGTACCCCCTTAGGTAGCCGTCGGTACAGTGTTTAGTATTCAAGATGGAAAGCCACGCTGGCCTACGTCGGCTCTCGTGTTCCCGGGAGCTGGCAGTGAGGGAGTGTGCTGAGGGAGGTGAGGGAGTGTGAAGGAGTTGGGGAGGGAGACGACAGTGGAAAAAATAAGGATAGAGGGAGTGAAAAATCGTGGAGTGATGGAAGGTTAGGGAGGGAGTGAGGGGATTCAGGGAGATGGTGAAGGGAGTGAGGGTGTGGTGAAGGGAGGAGAGGTGGTGAAGGGAGGAGGGTGGTGGTGAAGGGAGGAGGGAGGTGGGTGAAGGGAGGAGGGGATTGAGGGAGGTGGGTGAAGGGAGTGAGGGAGGTGGTGAAGGGATTATGAGAGGGTGGTGAAGGGGAGGGAGAGAGGGTCAAGGGGAGGAGAGAGGTGGTGAAGGGAGGAGGGGAGGTGGGGTGAAGGATTATGAGAGGTGGTGAAGGGAGTGAGGGAGGTAGTGAGGGAGATTGTTGGGGGGTTGAGGGAGGTGCGAGTGTCGAAAGTAGGGTTGAGATAGTGAGGCAGAATGAGGGAGATATGTAGAAGGGCAGAGGGAAGGACTCAAGTAAGTGAGGGAGAGGGAGGGTGAGAAGGAGGGAGTGTGTTGTAAGAGGTGAGGAAAATTGAGGGTGAGAAGTGAGAGAAATGGGAGTAAGTGGAGAGGAAAATGAGATTAGGAAGTGAGATGAATGAAGGAAGTGAGGAAAACAAGAATATAAGAGATGATATAACGAAAGTGAGAAGTGAGGAATATAGGAGTAAGAGGTGAGAGGGGGAATGATTGTGAGAGGTGAGGGAGTGTGGAGTGAGAGGTACCGAAGCAAAAATGATTTCTCGTATCTATAATTATATTTTACACGTGAAAAAAACTCGATAAAGATGAAAAAAAAATAACCGATACTTTTTTATATATTTATTTTTAGCTTCTACTTTTTTTATGCTGCGTTTCCAAATTCTCAATGTATGACGTAGGCCCTAAGTCATATTGCCATTTTGACGTCATTTTAAGGGTCTATCTATGGCCCTTAAGATAAGTTACATATATACCGTGTTCACTTAAAGAAAAACTAATCGTAAAATTACTAAAATCTGACGATGCGATACAAACATGGCCAAAATAACTTCGAAATTAAAGTTAGATTCTATCATTAATAAGGTCTTCCATGCTGTAGTTAAGGGAAGGGGAAAAAATATATATAACGACACTCTGGGAATCCTGAAACTGGCATCCAAGTCCACTGAAATGTGCTGACATCTGCCAGGCTGTCAACGTCAGACAGCCCGCACACATTGATTGAAATTGGTGAAGATTTTGAAAGAGTTTTATCAAATTGCACGTGATGACCCAGTGGTGGTGGGTCTGTGTACACGCTGCGAGTGGTAGGAGGTGGTGGGTCTGTACACGCTGCGAGTGGTAGGTGGTGGTGGGTCTGTACACGCTGCGAGTGGTAGGTGGTGGTGGGTCTGTACACGCTGCGAGTGGTAGGAGGTGGTGGGTCTGTACACGCTGCGAGTGGTAGGAGGTGGTGGGGTCTGTACACGCTGCTAGTGGTAGGTGGTGGTGAGGGGAATGTGTACACGCTGCGAGTGGTAGGTGGTGGGTGGTGGGTTCACACGCTGCGAGTGGTAGGTGGTGGTGGGTCTGTGTACACGCTGCGAGTGGTAGGAGGTGGTGGTGGGGGGGTATGTGTACACGCTGCGAGTGGTAGGTGGTGGTGGGTGGTGGGTCTGTGTACACGCTGCGAGTGGTAGGAGGTGGGTCTGTACACGCTGCGAGTGGTAGGTGGTGGTGGGTCTGTACACGCTGCGGGTGGTAGGTGGTGGTGGGTCTGTGTACACGCTGCGAGTGGTAGGAGGTGGTGGTGGGGGGTGTGTGGGAGTGGTAGGTGGTGGTGGGTCACACGCTGCGAGTGGTAGGTGGTGGTGGTGGGTCTGTGTACACGCTGGTGAGTGGTAGGTGGTGGTGGTGGGGTCTGTGTACACGCTGGTGGTGTAGGTGGTGGTGGGTGGTGGGGTGGTACACGCTGGAGTGGGTAGGTGGTGGGTCTGTACACGCTGCGAGTAGGTGGTGGTGGGTCTGTACACGCTGTGGGTGGTAGGTGGTGGTGGGTCTGTGTACACGCTGCGAGTGGTAGGAGGTGGTGGGTGGTGGGGGGGTGTGTACACGCTGAGTGGTAGGGTGGTGGTGGGTCTGTGTACACGTGAGTGGTAGGTGGTGGTGGTCTGTGTACACGCTGGTGAGTGGTAGGGGTGGTGGGTCTGTACACACTAAGAGTGGTAGGTGGTGGTGGTAAAAGTGTACACGCCAGCGAGTGGTAGGTGGTGGTGGGTCTGTGTACACGCAGAGTGGTAGGTGGTGGTGGGTCTGTGTGCACACGCTATGAGTGGTGGTGGTGGTGGTGGGTCTGTGTGGTCGTGGTGGTGGTGGGGGGTATGTACACGCTGCGAGTGGTGGTGGTGGGTATGTGTACACGCTGCGAGTGGTAGGTGGTGATGGGTCTGTACACGCTGGGTGAGTGGTAGGTGGTGGTGGGTCTGTACACGCTACAGAGTGGTAGGTGGTGGGTCTGTGTACACGCTATGAGTGGTAGGTGGTGGGTCCGCTGTACACGCAGAGTGGTAGGTGGTGGTGGTGGGTCTGTGTACACGCATGAGTGGTGGTAGTGGTGGGTCCGTTGTACACGCTGCGAGTGGTAGGTGGTGGTGGTGGGTCTGTTGTACACGCCCGACACTTGTGGGATATGCAGATCAAAACAGCTCACACATGTACACACATACAGACTTAAACATACATTCAGGCAAGCGTACATAAAATAATAAATCGCACCCCTGTGTAATGATCACTGACTGAGGTCATGTTCGTTTGGTAAGGTTGGTACTTCTGATTGTATGATGCATTGTGTTACTAATACGATGTATTCTGTATATCACGTATAGTTAATAGAGAGAAATTAACTGGAATAACCCTAGTAAATGACTGTTATTCAGAAGTCTTGGTCCCGTGTCATATTGTATAACACCGTAAAGATGCCTGTTTTCTTTTGTTGACTCTACAATTGTACATATATGCTGTACGTACCCACACCAACCTGAACACGCACACAAAATGTATATTAGGCACACATAAACTCACCCGTTCACGCACACAATCAAATGTAAGTCTGTATATTTTCAGCCATGCACAACTCTATTAATAAACCGTTTATTATTATTATTATTATTATTATTATTATTATTATTATGGCACACACACACACACACACACACACACACACACACACACACACACACACACACACACCGGACGCTAACGTTATAATCTAGACTGCGGTCACGTATCCGCCAAAGAAGAGAGGCGCTGATGAAGGAAACTAAAAACCTTGTAATTTTTAAAGCTTTTCTTCTGCCTGGATCGAGGACATGGATCTGAGGGTGGAGACGAGGGCAGGGGTCTGGGGGTGGGGGGCAAGGGTCTCTGGAGGAGGGGACGAGGGCAGGTGTCTCTGGGGAAGGAGAGGGCAAGGGCTAAGGTCAGTTTCCCAAAGATTCGTACGCTAATATTTTCTCTCTGTAACTGAGGCGATAAGAGAAAGCATTTAGTTACGGCTCAAGTCTCGCCAAGAATTCTAACGCCATATTAAACTTTCAACACTGTAGCTATGGGTGAGTTGTGGTTTTGGCATTTAGAGTGCGTTTCTATCTTCTTTCTTCCTTCGTTCTTTCTTCCTTCGTTCTTCTTCTTCGTTCTTCTTCCTTCGTTCTTCCTTCCTTCCTTCCTTCCTTCCTTCCTTCCTTCCTTCCTTCCTTCCTTCCTTCCTTCCTTCCTTCTTCTTTCATCTTAGGGTGAATCATGGAATCCTGTCCAGGGTCGACCATCGTGCCGGCACACCAACATGTACAATACTTCCACGGCCAACCTCAATTTGCATACGGTAACGAAGATGGCCTTTGGAAGCTGGAGGAGCAAGGGGGGGCGGGGCGATCCCTCTTAGGGCCTGAGGACAATCCCCAGGAAGCTTTTGCTGGGCAGGACTCCTTATGTAAGTCTAAGCTGGGGACGACCTGTTTATATTCTAGTTGGAGACGACCTGTTTAGTATCTTAGCTGGGGACGACTTGTTTTATATTCTAGTTGGAGACGACCTGTTTATATTCTAGTTGGAGACGACCTGTTTATATTCTAGTTGGAGACGACCTGTTTAGTATCCTAGCTGGGGACGACTACTTACCACCTTTACACTACACCACCTTATACATTACACCACATTATACACTGCACCACCACATTATACACTGCACCACCACATTATACACTACACCACCACATTATACACTGCACCTCCACATTATACACTGCACCACCACATTATACACTACAATCCCAGTTGAAAGAATGCCAATATAAGCTTAGCGAGTTGAAGTGCTTTTCTTTGCGTATATGATATTGACTAAATTCCAGGCTTGCATAAAGTAGATAGCTACCGTGTTTATATACAGTAAATACTAAATAAAGTGATACCGGGTTTATTAAAGTAAATGTCATGTATTTTAACTTAATTTAGGTTTTTGAAAGTAAATAATTGGTTTAATATTATGTTTATTAAAAGAAATATCCTGTATAATAGGTAAAGTTAGGGTTTTAGGTAATTACTAGGTTTAATAAAGTTTATTAGTGTAAATATGATGTTAATTGGCTTATAAAACACAAGTTATTTGCTTGTGTGTACCCGAGAGGCTGTCGAGGTATACACAAACTGGTTGGTGGTAAATAGCGTGTTGTGGTGTAAACACAGCGAGTAGGTCAACCATGTGGGTGTATGAGTCAGGTCTACATGTAGCGTTTGGAAGTGCTCATTACACACACACACACACACACACATACACATACATACACATACATACATACATACATACATACAGGTGTTAAATTTATAGGTATATTGTGACTTTATCCTCTCTGTTCTCGTATTACTCAGTACATTTGAACCTTGTTATTGCGTGTGCCGACTGAGTGATGCGTTCGGTGCCCTGGTAAGGTTGGTGGATAGTTTTTTTTTTTTTTTTTTTTTTTTTTTAGTTCTGATGTTCAAAAGTTGTCTCCATAATGTATTAAAAGGGTGTTTGAACGCTCGTAAAGGTGTTATCTAGTGTGTCAATGACTACTGATCAGTGTCGGGCTAAATTTGAATTCTAAGCATAAACATTCAGGTGGTCAACATACTTAAATTTCGCATGTTAAGGATCCGCTGTCATGATATTGATTCTAAACTCAGTGATGCATTATAAAGGTCTTCTATCTCTCCCACTCACCCCTCCCACACACCCCACACCCACCCCACCCCACACCCCACCACACCCCACCAACACCCACACCCCACCACACCCCCACCAACACCCCACCCCACCCCACACCCACCACACCCCACCACACCCACATCCCGGCCCCCTCTCAGGTTCCATAAACAATGTGTTGCCAAGAGTGACCACCTGTCAGGGACCCTCAGATAAATGACTGACTATGAATTACTTATCAGGGCAGTACATTACCTTGAGGGCGGGCGGCCTTGTGGTGGGTGGGGTCTTTTACGTGTTGTGGATCAGGTATTGGCGTAGTCTTACTTCCGTTGTGTTTAATGCTATGAGTCATCCTCCTTCATTCCTTTCCACCTCCCCTTCCCTGCCCTCACCCTCCCTGCATTCCTCCTTCCCCTCCCTCCCTGCTCCTCCCTCTCCCTGCATTCCTCCCCTCCCTCTTGCATTCCTCCTTCCTTCCATCCCTCCCTACATCACTTCTTCCTTACCTTCTTGCCTCCCCTTACTTCTTTACTTCCCTCTACATCACCTCCCCTCACTCCCATCTTTTCACTCTCCCTCCTTCCCTCCTTCTCTTCCTTTCTTCCTTCCTCCTCCTTCCTCCTCCCTTCTTCCTCCTCCTCTTTCCTCCCTCCCTCCTCCTCCCTCCTCCCTCCCTCCCTCCCTCCCTCCCTCCTCCCTCCCTCCCTCTTCTTCCTCCCTCCCTCCCTCCTTTCTTCTCCTCCCTCCTCCTCCCTCCTTCTCCTCCCTCCTCTTCTTTCCTCCCTCCTTCCCACCTCCCACCCTTCTATCATCGGCGCGCTCTGTGCTGCTCTAGTAGGCACGTCAGTGATGTGAAACACACAGAGAGAGAGAGAGAGAGAGAGAGAGTTCTGTAAGTCAGAGAGAATTTGTGTTGGGAAAATGAGTGAAGGAGGATTAAAAATGTGTGAGAGTAAGAGAAAGAAAGATTGTGTGTGTGTGTGTGTGTTTGTGTGTGTGTGTGTGTGTGTGTGTGTGTGTGTGTGTGTGTGTGTGTGTGTGTGTGTGTGTGTTCGCGCTACTCTTCGATAAATATCTCACTTGATGATAATACACGAACCATGTTGCTGTGTCACTCTTTGCTCCGGTGTGTTTGTCTGTATGTCTTGCACCATCGCTTATCAGACATAGATCCAGACCTTCTGTGAGTGCCACATCAGGTCTCTGGGTTTTATCGAGGCCACACCTTATCTTTGGTTGAGGAACACAGGTAACGCCCGTCAACCTGTCGTCTCAGGTGTGTGTGAGGTAGGACACTCATCGTCGTCGTGTTTTTATTATCACTGAGTGTTCTTGTATCCAGGCTGTGTGTATGTGGGTTCATGTTTACTTCCGTCGCTTACAATTCAGTTCTTGGTTAAATTAGTGTTTATATTAACTGTATCGAGGGTAAATTTGTTCATGAGACACGTGTGTATATCTAGTTTATTATGTCAACTCAGGTCACGGCTGCGACACACACTCACTCATGATTGAGAATATTATTTGTTCAATGTCCAATAACCATCATCAATAAATCTATACCGCACTCCACTCCAGGGCATATAAACCACTCCAGTTCATGATAGTGGAGGGTCATATTAAGCCCCTCCGGCACAAATACGCTGACGACACACTCCAGCAGCGAGGGAGACACCCCCCCCCCCTGGTTAAAGTGTTGACATTTGAATCGCTCCCTGTCATATACTTATATAAATTCACATGATTCTGGCGAGAGTGAGAGAGAGATCAGCCAGGGATAAAGCTGGTAAACTCTACGGCCTATAAATCAGGTTCTGTGTTACCACTTGAATGCTCTTACCTTGGAGACTCTTATAAAGGAAGCTCAGGTTATGATGGCGTATACTTCAGATCTTTAATTCCCTTGACGCTTGGAGTGGGACGATAGACCATTTACTGTAATTGTGTGTGTGTGGTAGTCTCGATGCTCCTACAATTGGTGTTTTAGAGAATACTGGTATTTATCTTCGTCTTCACAGCGGACTCGTAAAATGGGACGCAGACTACGTTGGTGATCGTTCCCAATGGCCCTGAGGGCTCTCCTGTATGTGACCCATGTCTCGCTTCAATATAGCAGGGTGGGGAGGACCACTGATCGGCTACCATTATCCATGAATAGCTATGCTGGACTGGTCATGTTACCTGCGGCCACCTAATGAATGGTAAACGTAATGCTGGCGGGCAACCTGAAAAAAGTGCCAAATCGACCCCCTCACCTGGGAGACGATCACCACACCGTAACGCTTGGAGGAGCATCACACGAGAAGGTGTCAATACATTCGAATTAGCCCAACTGCATACCGAGGCAGACAAGCGCCAGCGTCGGAAAGACGCTACCGCCGCTCCTCCCGCACTAGATGTAGCCCTCCACACGTGCAACGTCTGCGGACGATCTTGCCGGTCTTATATCAGCCTTTTGAGCCACCTCAGAGCTCACCGACGAAGGTGACATCACTCTCATTCTGTCATACCTGTAGCTGAAGGTATTGACTATCGTATACGTTCATCATTGCCCGAACAGTATTACCTCTCCAGATCTGAAGGTTTTTGCATACTCCTTTCAAGTGCTGTCCTCCTTGAAGGTCGAGGACGAGGGTGTGGATAGTTGTGGTGGTGACTTCTTGTGTATGTCGACAAAAAAAAAGTTCTCGAACAGCTGGCCACATCAGAATGAACACTATGGCTCGTGTCAGCTCGGAAAGATTGGTATGCTTGGTTGAGAAGTGACTTAATATTTCGTAATTATATATTTTGCTCGTCTTGATACCATTTACAGGTGAAAAACAACGTTATTTAATTTACAATCAGACTTCCCCAGAGAGCAGTGTTCAGACTTGTCGTTCAGTTTATCATATTGTTTAACACTTAACGCGTCCGAGACTGTAGTGGAGATATGAATGTTATGCAGACTATATGTTCATCTCTACAGTAAACACCAGTAATGGATGTGTGAATGTTGAGGTTAAGAATGTAAAGTATACATTACCAGTGAAAATATAGGACTGGATTTATATATCATGGATGAGTTATACCAGGAAGGTCAGTTTTACACTGTCTCTGTGTGAGAGTTTCTTGATGCTTCTGTTGTTCATCTATTGTAGTTTTGGGTCTTATTTAACATTAATAATTACTATTAGATGTTGATTAAGACCCATAACTGTTAGTATTATTATTATTGTAGGGTTATTTAGTTGTCAGCGCTTTAAATGGTCACGACACACACACACACACACACACACACACACACACACACACACACACACACACACACACAGTAAATTCCGGGTAAAAACTAGCGACAGAGATAGTGCATTACCAGGCCAGCCTCAGGTGCCACCCTCACGGTATCTCGCCATAAAGTGCGTCTCAGGTCTGGATATATGACGTTTGAAGTCTTAAATGACGTCTGGAGGCTGTTGTATGATGTCTGGAGTCTGTTGTATGTCTGGAGTCTGTTGTATGTCTGGAGGCTGTTGTATGTCTGGAGGCTGTTGTATGTCTGGAGTCTGCTGTATGTCTGGAGTCTTATTGGGAGTTTCGTGTGTGTGTGTGTGTGTGTGTGTGTGTGTGTGTGTGTGCGTGCGTGTGCTGGTGACACTGGAGGTTATAAACATGCGGGAAGGTGATGGTGACGCGGGGGATGGTGATACTAACGTGAAACTTGCCGGACGTGTTCAGGATACGTTGGGCGGGTTGGTAGAAACGTGTTGGTGGTGATGTACCCGGATACAGATTAGATTCAGATATCCCCGTGTAGGTAAGGGACTTGCAGATGTGCACCCTTTTCATAAACGAGTGACTAGTTTATTGTGCACCCTTTCTAAAGGCGAAGGACTAGTTTATTGTGCAGCACCCCCTTCCATAAACGAGGGACTAGTTTATTGTGCACCCCTTCCATAAACGAGGGACTAGTTTATTGTGCACCCCTTCCAGTATAAACGAGAGACTAGTTATTGTGCACCTCAGTCTCCGTAGCCATCACAGCTGATCTTGCAAAACGCAAACAATACACAGTCCTGTACCTCAGGCTGTTGTTCCTGGAGGCCGGTGGACAAGACTCTAGGGCGAATAATATGAACGTAGCTTGACACTACATCATTGCCAGCCTTTGTAGCCCCAGAACTGACCCAGGCAACACGATGGGTTAGGACAAGGGGATTTAGGTCTCTCTCTCGTTCCTGGTAGTACGTCACACCGGTACACCAGTATGATGAACCCGGTATAGCACCACAGAACACAGCTTTGTCGACGTCTTGGGTGGGGAGGGACGACTGTCGGTGGGGATTGAAACTTTGCAGCGTCTTGGAAAAGTTGGCTGGAGGCCGCCTAGTTTTGTGTGTGTCTGCCTGCCTGCCTGCCTGCCTGCCTGTCTGTCTGTCTGTCTGTCTATCTGTCTGTCTGTCCTGTCTGTCCTGTACATTAGTTTTTATTTTATCATTTTCTTTTATAAATTATATGAACGATGATACTGTAGATAAACACAAACACAATATTAAAGAAAGAATTTAAAGGAAAAATAATAGACCAGTATAGAGAGAAAGACGAAAGTATTAGAGTGTGAAGGAAGACTCGTACAGTAAAGTGTTACCAGACAAAAACTGACGGACTCACAAATGAAATTTTTAAGAAAGTGGAATGGAGAAGAAAGTTGGTTTTGGTCAGAGGAAAGTGAATCTTATTAAAGAACTTCACCAAAGAAATTAAAAGAGATTGTTAGCTGGAGAAAGACAATTTTAAGGAAAGACAAACGCAAGGAAGGTGATGACTGGAGACAGAAATATAGGAAGATGTACAGATTAATAAAAGAATAAACCAGAAAAAAAATGACGAAGTGTGGGATAGGTTGATAGACAGTGACGATAAGACACTGAGGAGGAAGGAATGAAGAGCAAGGAAGGCAGAGGGGGTGAGAGAAAGATGCGGGCAGAGGGAGTGAGAGAAAGATGCAGGCAGAGGCAGTGAGAGAAGGGTGCGGGCAGAGGGAGGCGAGAAACGGCAGAGGGAGAGAAAGATGCAGGCAGGAGGGAGGAGAGAAAGATGTGGGCAGAGGGAGGAGAGAACGGTGCAGGCAGAGGAGTGAGAGAAATATGCAGGCAGAGGGAGGAGAGAACGGTGCAGGCAGAGGCAGTGAGAGAACGGCAGGCAGAGGGAGGTGAGAGAAAGATGCAGGCAGAGGGGAGGGGAGAGAAAAGATGCGGCAGAGGGAGGAGAGAACGGTGCAGGCAGAGGAGTGAGAGAAAGATGCAGGAAAAGAGGGAGGAGAAAGACAAAAGGCAGGAGTGAGAGAGATGCGGCAGTGGGGAGGAGAGAAAAGATGCAGGCAGAGGGGAGGAGAGTGGTGATGCGGGCAGAGGGAGTGAGAGAAAGGATGTGCAGAGGGAGGAGAGAAAGATGCAAGGCAGAGGGAGGAGAGAAAGATGCAGGCAGAGGGAGGGAGAGAAAGATGCGGGCAGAGGGAGGAGAGAAAGATGCAGGCAGAGGGGGGGGGGGCAGGAGAAAGATGCAGAGGGAGGAGAGAAAGATGTGGCAGAGGGAGGAGAGAAAGATGCAAGAGGGAGGGAGAGAAAGATGCAGGCAGAGAGTGAGAGCATGCAGGCAGAGGGAGGAGAGAAAGATGCGGGGTAGAGGGAGGAGAGAAAGATGCAAGAGGTGGGGGGGTGGAGAGAAAAGATGCGGGCAGAGGCAGTGGTGAGGAAGATGGCAGAGGGAGGGAGAGAAAGATGCAGGCAGAGGGGAGGAGAGGGAAAGATGCGGCAGAGGGAGGAGAGAAAGATGCAGGCAGAGGGGTGAGAGAAAGATGTGAGTAGTGAGAGAAAGATGGGCAGAGGGAGGAGAGAAAAGATGGGCAGAGGGAGGAGAGAAAGATGCAGGCAGAGGCAGTGAGAGAAGGGTGCAGGTAGAGGTGGGGAGGAGAGAAGGTGCAGAGGCAGTGAGAGAAGGGTGTGGCAGAGGGAGTGAGATAACCAGCAGGTGAGAGAGTGGAAAGGAAAGATGCAGGCAGAGGAAAGTGAGAGAAGGGTGCAGGCAGAGGGAGGGAGAGAACGGTGCAGGCAGAGGGAGTGGAGAGGAAAGATGCAGGCAGAGGGAGTGAGAGAAAGATGCGTGGGCAGAGGGAGGAAGAGAACGGTGCAGGCAGAGGGAGGGAGAGAAAGATGCAGGCAGAGGGAGGGGAGAGAACGGTGCAGGCAGAGGGAGGAGGAGAAAGATGCAGGCAGAGGGAGGGGAGAGAAAGATGCGGGCAGAGGGTGGAGAGAAAGATGCAGGCAGAGGGAGGGAGAGAAAGATGCGGGCAGAGGGAGGAGAGAAAGATGCAGGCAGAGGGGGTGAGAGAAAGATGTGCAGAGGTGCAGTGAGAAAGTGGGACAGAGGAGTGAGAGAAAGATGCGGGCAGTGAGGAGAGAGATGCAGGCAGAGGGGGGGGGTGAGAGAAAGACAGTGGGGCAGAGGGGGGGTGGGGAGAGAAAGATGCAGCAGAGGCAGGAGAGAAGGGTGCAGGCAGGAGGGAGTGAGATAATTGTGCAGGCAGAGAGAGTGGAAAGAAAGATGCAGGCAGAGGGAGTAGAGAAGGGTGCAGGCAGAGGAGTGAGATACCTGTGCAGGCAGAGAGAGTGAAAGAAAGATGCAGGCAGAGGAGTGAGAGAAGGAAGGGGGCAGGCAGAGGGAGTGAGATAATTCAGGCAGAGAGAGGAAGAAAGATGCAGGCAGAGGCAGGAGAGAAGGGTGCAGGCAGGAGTGAGAGAAGGGTGGCAGAGGAGGGGAGAGAGAAGGGTGCAGGCAGAGGGAGGAGATAATTAGCAGGCAGAGAGAGTGAAAGAAAGATGCAGGCAGAGGCAGGAGAGAAGGCAGAGGGGAGGAGAAGGTGCAGGTGAGGGAGTGAGAGAAGGGGTGCAGGCAGAGGGAGTGGGAGATAATTGTGCAGGCAGAGAGAGGAAAGAAAGATGCAGGCAGAGGCAGTGAGAGAAGGGTGGGGCAGAGGAGTAGAGAGAAGGGTGCAGGCAGAGGGAGTGGGAGAGAAGGGTGCAGGTGGAGAGGGAGGAGAGAAAGATGCAGGCAGAGGGAGGAGAGAAGGGTGCAGGCAGAGGGAGGAGAGAAGGGGTGCAGTGCAGAGAGAGTGAAAAAGAAAGATGCAGGCAGAGGGGAGAAGGTGGTGGCAGAGGGAGTGAGAGAAGGGTGCAGAGGGCGGAGAGAAGGGTGCAGGCAGAGGGAGTGAGAGAAGGGTGCAGCAGAGGCAGTGAGAGAAGGGTGCAGGCAGAGAGGGAGTGAGAGAAGGCAGGCAGGAGGGAGTGAGATAATTGTGCAGAGAGGGAGATAATTCAGCAGGCAGAGAGGAAAGAAAGATGGGCAGAGGGAGTAGAGAAGGGGTGCAGGCAGAGGGGTGAGATAACGGTGCAGGCAGAGGGAGGAGAGAAGGGTGCAGGCAGAGGGAGTGAGAGAAGGGCAGGCAGAGGGGAGGAGAGAAGGGTGCAGGCAGAGGCAGGAGATAATTGTGCAGGCAGAGAGAAGGGAAAGAAAGATGCGGGGCAGAGGGAGCGGGAGAGAAGGGTGGAAGCAGAGGAGCAGGAGAAGGTGCAGGAAGAGGGAGGAGAGAAGGGTGCAGGGCAGAGGGAGGAGAGAAGGGTGCAGGCAGAGGGAGTGAGAGAGGCAGGCAGAGGCAGTGGGAGATAATTGTGCAGGCAGAGAGGAAAGAAAGATGCGGGCAGAGGGGAGTGAGAGAAGGGTGCAGGCAGAGGGGGTGAGATAACGTGCAAAGCAGAGGGGAGGAGATAATTGTGCAGGCAGAGGGAGGAAAGAAAGATGCAGGCAGAGGCAGTGAGAGAAGGGTGCAGGCAGAGGGATTGAGAGAAGGGTGCAGGCAGAGGCAGTGAGATAATTACAGGCAGGCAGAGAGAGTGAAAGAAAGATGTGCAGAGGGAGCGGAGAGAAAGATGCAGGCAGAGGCAGTGAGAGAAGGCAGGCAGAGGCAGTGAGATAATTGTGCAGGCAGAGGGAGGAAAGATGGCAGGCAGAGGCAGTGGAGAGAAGGTGCAGGCAGAGAGAGTGAAAGAAAGATGGTGCAGAGGCATTGAGATAATTGTGCAGGTAGAGGTGCAGGAAAGGAAGGTGCAGGGGCAGAGGGGTGGCAGGCAGAGGGAGTGAGAGAAAGATGCAGGCAGAGGCAGTGAGAGAAGGGTGCAGGCAGAGGGAGTGAAAGAAAGATTCGGGCAGAGGCAGTGAGAGAAGGGTGCGGGCAGAGACAGTGAGATAATTGTGCGGGCAGAGGGAGAAAACCGATACTAATACCAATTCTGGAAACATATTGAAACAGCAGTGAAAAAAAAAACCACTATTATCCTTAGCGTTATTCAGTATTAAGTAATTAAACAATGTGAGAAATACTTTAACTACACAGAATAAAGTAAATAAAGAACAAAGTAAAAATAAAGTAAATTAAATACTTTGGACATGTAATTAACGATGACGCTATAATGGTAGAAATATTAATGGGTGGTATTTACGTGTTGAGGGCCAGGGAAAGGCAGAAGCTCTGATGGATGGGTGAAATTAAAAGTGGAGGCCCCTGATATATATATATATATACCATCTGGGAGACTTGGTAAAAGGACAGCCTGAAAATATTCTGAGGTGGGTCGTAGTCGCCAACCCTCAGACGCGAGGTTAAAATGGACGATCATCCCGTAAAACGCACGATAATTATATACAATAGACGAGAGAGAGATAGAGAGAGAAGGGGTAGAAAAAGAGAGAGTGAGATAGAGAAAGGAGAAGGGTGAGAGAGGGAGAGAGAAAGAGGAGAGAGCGATCGTTTCAAGGAACACACAACAATAATTACCTAACTTTCCACGCATTACGCCTCAACTGTTTATATCATTGGTAAGTTTCCTAAGAGTTGAGAATATTGTGCCTCGTATCCCTCCCGGCCTGACTCCCTGTATATATAGCATTATTACACGACAGACGCATATTAAAAATGTATGTTATTGTAGCCTGAGGAACTATTGACCTGATTGGATAATATTATTTGCTTATGACGGAGGAATATGAACACGGACAAACAGATATAACGGAGAAAGAAGAGGGATTCGAACAGGTGTGACTTAGTGGTTGTTGAGACCTGTACGAGAGCCACCACAAGTAAACAAACTTCGATTAAAAACAAAAAACAAAAAAAATCTGAGAAAAAACAAAAAATATTTAGCCAAACAGATGAAGATTTTTTTTGTTAGTATTAATTGTTTTTTGTTTTTGTTTATTTTTGTTTAGGTCTTGTGAACGTCGAAGTAAACAGGTTATATATTATTTTTTTCTGTGTACTCTCTCTCTCTCTCTCTCTCTCTCTCTCTCTCTCTCTCTCTCTCTCTCCCAAAGGTTGTTGTGATACTGGCGTCCCATAGGTGTTGTGATAGTGGCGTCCCATAGGTGTTGTGATAGTGGCGTCCCATAGGTGTTGTGATAGTGGCGTCCCATAGGTGTTGTGATACTGGCGTCCCATAGGTGTTGTGATACTGGCGTCCCATAGGTGTTGTGATACTGCGTCCCATAGGTGTTGTGATAGTGGCGTCCCATAGGTGTTGTGATAGTGGCGTCCCATAGGTGTTGGTACTGGCGTCATTGTGTTTTGGTGAGGCTGTTAGCAGAGGAACACACATTATAATAAGACTCACATGACAGCTGTTTAGGCCAGTGTCAGGATATACGCAGGTAATTCCCTCATCACTCACACACTTGCCATCCTCTGCTACCTCCAACACTCAAGGGATTATGTCGTGTTTACACCTCTCTCAGGACACGTTGTATTGAACCTGTTGTATTAAACGTATTTTATTGCATTGTATGACGTCCCATTTGGATATTATTATTATTATTATTATTATTATTATTATCATCTCAGTAATGTATTTGTTTTCTATTTCATCTTATTACTTCTTACATTGTAGAATTATATTTCGAGTAATGGTACATCTGTGTTTTATTTTGGTCGTCCCTCCACCATCCCGCCCACTAAAGAAAAAATATAGGAAATAAATAAACAAAATGACGTCCATTAGAGGGCCGAGGAAGACCAGTCAGAGCGGCAGTGTTGGTCTTATTTTCGCCAGTTGGTGCCGCCACAGTTCCCAACTATCATAATTTTGGTGTGTGCAGCATGTAAGCTTTGGTGTATTTATTTTAACAATGATTTTTTTAACAAGAAATAGCTGTTGCAAAAGTTTAATGTTTTTGTACTAGTATCTGAAAAACAAACAATATATTAACGAGAACATTTTCTACAAAGACTAGAAATTTGTGTCGTCCCAAATGAGGACAAGACTAACGCGCCACTGGTCACCCTGGCAGCGAGGCGAGTAGTTCACGCCCCGACGGGTAGAGGCGCTGCTCCGAGTTTGGTGTATTTGTTATGGTACTGTACAAATTTGCCAGTTCAGCGTCACAACACAGATTCTCAGTGTTTCCGGGGTTATTTTTTTTCTCCAGGTGTGTAATTGTAGCTAAACAGAGCCAGTACGATGCGTTCTCGTGCCTCTTGATATTAGGGAAAACTAACATACGATTTTCTGAGAAACTGGACCGAGCAGCTAAACTTTCCAGTCGGCGCTCTGAATATTTTTTGTATGAGTTGAAGTTTTAAAGTTGGAGCACATTTAGTGATTTTATAGAATATGTTTGTATACGTGTCAACAACTATACAAATACCGATTTCTTCCCGGTTCTTGGTCTGGTTTTCTTGTTATGTTTGAAGAGAATATAACCTAGGTTTTGGGACATGGCATTACGTTGATTAAATATTTGTATTATCGAAGGAAGCTGATTTACTGTTGAACATTTTTTCCCCTCTTGTTACAACCATCTGCAGCTCCCGGGTACCTCTTATACAATACCTTATGACCTTAATTCTGTTTTCTTGTTTTTTTTTTCTCTCGGCTCCTGAACGGCATCTCGGCGATACCTCCATCGATTGGCCTCAAGTTCTGGAGTCACATAATTCGGCACCGTCACCCAGGCCACCTCTTCACCCTCCAGGTCACACATACTCGCTTGTCATCCGGCTTTAAATCGAAGAAGTATCGTGCTCATCATCCGGACCTTGACGCTTTTGTCGTGTTTCGTGTCTTAAACTTGATACTCCTTGGAGGTCAAATGTTGTGTACCTCAGTTAATTGTTGTTAGAGTTTTATTCTGTATAATTATGAAGAGATATAATAAACCTCTCTTCTAAATATGACTTGTAATTTTTATATTTATTTGGGGAACACATGAAGATTAACCCCAGAGTTTTTCCACCTTAAGATTAATCATCCTAACCTAACCTTACGATTAACCTAACCTAACCTAATCTCCCTAGGTAGTGTTAGGGAATTCAATCGACAGGTGAAATAAGTTGGGGAGGGGGAGTGGGTTAATCTTCAAGTAATCCTTTGTTTATTTTTTCTCAACCCTATAATGACTATGGCGCAGCACCCCACACACACATGGTGAGGTCGTGTTGCAACAGCCACCCATCACCACCTCCCGAATTCAATTTGTGTAGCGTGCTGAAGGTGGCGCCCCTTGTGTCTCCTGACCCCAGTTCTCGTGATGCCTTCCTCCTCTTCCTCCTGCGTTTCTTCTCCACCTGTTCTATCTCCTTCCTTTATTCATTACCTAGTCCTTCCTCCTATCTTCCTTCTTAACCCTCTCCTTCCTGCTTTCCTCCAATATCTAGTTCCTTCTTCCTGCCTTCCTCTCTTAGTACTTATTTCCTCCCCCTGACTCTCCTCCTACGACACTTTATTTACCATTATTTTGTGTTTCCTTATTCAGTTCTTTGTTCCCTTATCCTCCATCACTCGTCCTTCTACATCTTCTCCACTCGTCTCTGCCTCGTTGGAAGTCTCCGGGGCAGCGGGAGACGGTGAGAGAGCCGAGTGTATTAGCATTTCAGATGAGGTGGGTTTGCCATCACTTGTGGGGACACATCCCCTCCCTCTTCGTCAGGACTCTCGCTCTTCCTGCGACATTCTCCTCCCTCTTCTTCAGGGCCATGGGGACCACCCGGCCTCTCTTCTCCCAAGGGCTAGGGGGACGTGACCCCTTTCCTCTTGTTTAGGGCTAGGGAGACCCCCACCCCTTCCCCCTTTGCTGTGGAACTAGGATATCACATTACTCCATTTTCTTAATGGACTTCCCCTTTCCTTCTTCCTAGAGGCGAGTCCTTAATGGCTAAGGACCTGACTTCACCCTTTTAAGGCTGCAGCCAGAATTCAGCTCTAATATTAACGATCATAAGTTATTTACTAAGGTAACTTACAGTAATAAACGCCTACGGTGTTATTAGTTGGGTCTGAACACCTCAGTTAAAGAGAGACTCGGGTCTACCATTTTAGCCAGACTGAGCAAAAATGTGCAATTTATTTTAACATATTGGACGATCTACGACTAACTGACACATCCAATTCCACCTGAGAGAGAACTTTTTGTCTGGTCGGTCCAGCGCGTTCTTATGTAACCTAGTCCTAAGTCCAGGATGTAGAGTAGACTATTTGGTTAATGCGGACTGTCGGGTCGAACCTCGCCCGGCACAACCTCGCTCTTGATGACTCAACTTACACAGTGATCATAAACTCTGCGGTGACGAGGAAGTAGAGGTAGAGAACTGGGAGGAGAGGATGGTGGCATCCAAGAGGACGTAGATAATGGTGAATAGAAGGTGAAGACCACACAACAAAGGCTGGGGAGATTAGACAGTCGTCTTCATGGTAAACTAGAGACTTGTGCTCATAAGTCTGATGGCTCGCCACCATCAGTCACATGTACGTACAATGAAAGACAAAAGTTGTGTCGTGAAATTTGGTGAAAACATAGGCCGAGGAGCTAAACTTTTGGTGCGCTCTGCCTTGTGGTAGGGCTCTCATAATGTTTCACGAGTTATATTTAATCTTCGGACAAAACCGCGACACGACTTTTGTCTTTGATTGTACGTACGCGTGTATACTGTATACATGAAGGTGTACACTTATGGTGGATATAAGCCGTGCACACGAGCACTGACATAATACTGATATACTCACTGTTGGGTCATGACACTGGTCTATGGTGGGTAGTATGTGTAGACACACTCATAATGTAGTGATGATATTGTTGACAGTGTGGTGTGGCTCCTCCAGGCGGTGACAGATGTAGCACACTGTTACGGATATTGTCATGTATTCAGAAATCATTTAAGAGAAACACAATACAGGCTCTATTTTTTATGTCATAGTGAGTGTGTGTGTGTGTGTGTGAAGTATATTGACCGATTGAGTATTTGTGGCCTGTATGTAGCTACGTGTGTAAAGGATGTCTGTTTTGTTTATGTTGATACTATCGTGTTTTTTTTATATACCGTCTCATTTATGAAAGAAAATTTACTGAAGGAAAGTTTTGTTACTTTGTATTGAAATAAACACTGAGCATTATAAATTGTTATGACCTCAGTTGTTAATTAAGTAACCAAAGTTAAGTGGAGTTTTATCTGGTATTATAGATTAAAAAGGCTCTATCCACCTTACAAAGTGACCTCCAGTGGCCCACGGCGTTAACCTCTCCTCACTGACGTAGGTAATTGTGTGGAGTTGAGCCCTTGTCGAACTGAAGTATTCAATTTCTCCAGCAGCACGTAAGGAATTTCTCTTAATGCCTGGGTTAATAAGTTCCCCGCTATTACCTAAGGAGTCAAACCAATAACTATCATCTTTAGTTGGCTCTAAAGACCTGACCTGTGAGAGTTGAACGAAAACTTGATCTAGTTGACGTGTACGACTTTGTGAACACAGTGAATCGATGAAATATTAATGGATTTTAACTAGATATCGTAAGATCTCAGCGAGTGTGGTAGATAATTTTGTTTTTGTTTTTGCTGTTCGTAGTAAATGGCTCCTTATCTCAGCTTATGCGTTCTCATAACTTCGAAAACACGGTGTTAATCTCGAACGTCTTCAATCCAGTGGTTAAAATATTTGGATTATGTTATTAATAAACTAAGTCGAGGTTTTACTATTAAACTAAGTCGAGGTTCTATATTTACCATTTGGTGGGGAATATTGACAAACGTTGGTGTCATGACAAGCGTTTTAATATACCCTACGTGTGGGGTAGCGCTGGGAGGTGGTAATTGGCTGGTGACGTGAAATAACCTGATCAACTAGGCCTAGGGTCATGGTGCACCAGGCTAGGAGTTATAGGCTACCGTGACTCCCGCCTAGGTCTCATCCCATAACCTGACCCACTCCCCATCCCTCTCACTTCCCCTCTCTTGCCTTCTCTTTCCCATCCCTATCATTCCTCATCCCTCTCACCCCTTCAACTTCTCCCCTCCCTCTCACTCCCTACTTCCCTCCCCCTCCCTCCCCCCTCCCTCAGGTGCTACTTGTCAGGAGGTGTAGTTGATGATGGTCGTTTAGACTAAGATTATTTAATTCTGTAAGGGCTGAGGCGGGCTCTCCCTTCCACCCTCATTCTCTATCCTTATCTCTTCGTTCCACCCTCACTCTCTGTCCCTTCTTTTCCCTTCCACCCTCATTATCTGTCCCCTCTATCTCTATCTCCCTTTCAACCTTACTCTCCATTCTCTCTCTCTCTCTTCCACCCTCATTATCTACCCCGTCTCCCTCCCTTCCACCCTTACTCTTTGCCCCTTCCACCCTCACTTCTATCCCTTTCTCACCTTTCCACCCCCACTCCCTACCCTTATCTCTCCCTTCCACCCACACTCTCCACCCTGCCTTCCGCACTCTCTCTTCCTCTCTCTCCCTTCCACCCTCCATCTCTCTTCCAGATACAGAGGGAGGTAGTAGGCGAGTCACAATGCAATCGTCTGTACTGTATACTCCTAGTTTAAGTTGTTATGGCAGGATGCTATGATTTCCAAAGTTTTTTTTCCTTGTTGCCAACTGTATAGAAAAAGGTAATTGAGGAAAAAACCAGTGTCTATTGGAGGTTAAAATATCACCTGAATACGAGTTAAAGTTTTAGTACTGCCAACTATATCCTTATACAGTACCTTGAAAGAAGTCACTCTGGGTATAAGGCGGGTGAAGGTTCGTCTGGGGTAGCTTGTGATGGCTGGATGAAGACACCAAACGCCGTTCATTGATCATAAGGGCCCTGTTATTGGCTCTCAGTATCCTGGGATAGAACATTTGAGTGTTTGTTTTCTGTCCGAGAGGTGTTAAGACGGTAGCTAAAACAAAGAGCCGAGGATTGTACCCCCCAGACTGTATGTATGCGTCACAACAACGTCTCACATGAACTCAATTATTGTGTCGCTATTCTTCTTGTCCTCTGCTCGGGTGTGATGGGGACCAGGTAGGTAGGTAGGTGCCGGCGTCATCATCAAGGACCACCCACCCATCACTATACTCAACACCTTCCTCCAGAGTTTGTTTTAACTAATTATTGATCGGAAAAGTTTTGATTAAGTTATGATTTTTGTTTTACTACAGTGTTTTAATAAGACAGCACCATGTTGTAAATTGACTGGATTTTTTTTTCTCAAGTTGAAGCCTTTCATAATGTGTGTGTGGCCGCCTAACTTACTTTTATTTTGTGTTGACTTAATTTGTAATTTTTGTATCCGCCTGAGTACAGTAGAGCTTATAGGAGTACAGTTTGGCGTTGACTGAATCTGTGTGTCCCTGTTAAAAAATATGAGGTCTAGGTGAAGATCAGGGACCCCAGCTTATTTTACCTGATGATTATACTATGAGAAGTTAAAGGGTGTTACGCCATCATACTGTAGGTGTTACGTCATCGTACTGTAGGTGTTACGTCATTATATTGTTGGTGTTACGTCATCATATTGTAGGTGTTACGTCATCGTGCTGTAGGTGTTACGTCATTATAGTGTTGGTGTACGTCATCATACTGTAGGTGTTACGTCATCATACTGTAGGTGTTACGTCATCGTGCTGTAGGTGTTACGTCATCATACTGTAGGTGTTGCGCCATCGTACTGTAGGTGTTACATCTCTCATCTCATAACCAGCAGGTGTTACGCCATCATACTGTGGGTGTTACGCCATCATACTGTAGGTGTTACGTCATTATATTGATGTTACGTCATGGTGCTGTAGGTGTTACGTCATTATACTGTAGGAGATGTATGTCATTATGTATGTTGTTTACATTTGTCCATAATATTTTCCCCTTACTGTGGATATGGGTCTGAAGTGTGTGTGTGTGTGTGTGCGTGTGTGCGTGTGCGTGTGTGTGTGTGTGTGTGTGTGTGTGTGTGTGTGTGTGTGTGTGTGTGTGTGTCAGGTTATGACCCGTTTTTCTGTGTATAGCGACGTTAGAGGTAGGGCTTAGTTGACAAGACTAATAATATTTACTTTGTATAATTTATGATGTCGCTAATATTATTATTTTTCTTTGTTTCCAGGTAGAGTGTCGATGTGTTCTCCTCACAGTAAGATTGTATTGATGTTGATTTAGCGACACACACACACCACGCACACACACACACACACACACACACACACACACGCACGCACGCACGCACGCACGCACGCACACAGTAACACCTCTCTACTTCACAACATTATACCCGAGAACGAGGAAAGAAAAATACATTTGCATTTCAGAATAAACTAAACGAGAAACACCAACTGAGTCTTCCAACCTCTTGACTTTTATCCTCCTCTTTTTCCTCTTCCTCCTCCTCTTTTCTTTCCTCCTTTTCCTTTCTCCTTTTCCTCCTCCTCTTCCTTCCTCCTTTTCCTCCTCCTCTTCCTTCCTCCTTTTCCTCCTCCTCTTCCTTCCTCCTTTTCCTCCTCTTCCTTCCTCCTTTTCCTCCTCTTTTGTTTCTTCCTCCTCTAACTCTTTTTACTTCTCCACCTCCTCCTCTGCCTCCCCTTCCTCCTCTGCCTCCCCTTCCTTTTCTTGCCTATCACTCATTTCTATATTATCTCCTTCCATCTTCAATCTTACTCCCGTTCTACTTCTCCCCTTCTTTCCCACTACATTGATCTCTCTCTCTCTCTCTCTCTCTCTCTCTCTCTCTCTCTCTCTCTCTCTCTCTCTCTCTCTCTCTCTCTCTCTCTCTCTCTCTCTCTCTCTCTCTCTCTCTCTCTCTCTCGTCTCCATCATTTCCTCTCTGTCCTTTATTTAGTTTTGCTTCTGTTTTATTGTTCCTCCATCTGAGTCTCTTTCCCCCCCCTCCCTCCTCCTTCTTCCCCCCACACCGTTCCTCCTTCCCCCCACACCGTTCCTCCTTCCCCCACGTTCACAGTAATGGCACCATCACTCGGCACCAACAGATGTTCAACGTTGGTGCCTTTATATAGAAGTGCTTTGTGCGCTCATAGTGAACACCGTACACTTACAATTAACCTATATCACAGTGAACATAGTGCCCTTACAATGAACGTAGTAGAAATACAGTGAACATTATGTACTTACAGTGAATATGGTATATCTACAGTGAACTTATTGTGAAGATGCACGCCTCTAGTGAGCACCATTATATTAAAGTTCACCAGCACCATTATGTTGAGAGTCGCGTTACAGGTGTGGGTGGGCCGGGTGTGTCATACTCCACACTATTGTACAGGTGTGGGCGAGCCGGGTGTGTCATACTCCACACTATTGTACAGGTGTGGGCTGGCCGGGTGTGTCATACTCCATACTCCACACTATTGTCCAGGTGTGGGCGGGCCGGGTGTGTCATACTCCACACTATTGTACAGGAGTGGGCGGGCCGGGTGTGTCATACTCCACACTACATAATCTTTGACTGTTCTCACCCGTGTTTACCTTCACTCCACCTGTGTGTGTAGGACATTTTTCCCTTGAGTAATTACCTGTTTAAATGTTTGTATTATAACTGAGCTATTTACATTTACGGTGGTGTATAATGTTACCCCTCCGTCTCTCCTTCCTTCCTTCCTTCCCCCTCCCCCTCTCTCCGTCCCATCCTCCATCCCTCTCAGTCCCTCCGTCCTCCTATCTTTCCGCCTTTCCTTTCCACCCCCACCCCCCGTCCATACAGTTTGTTGGAGACCTGAAGTTAATAGACCGGTTGATCGCATACTGGGATTATTCGTTAGCCAGTGCTGTTGACTAGTGTCCGGTCGTCCAGGTCATTTACCTTTTTAACACTTGTTGGTTGTCGTGTTGGTGGCAGGTTCTACACCTCACCTGGGCGGACCAACACCAGGAAAGACCATTATATGTACATTATTTCCTGGTGTTTGTTGTTTCCTCACTCGTGTTTGATATGAGTTTTCCCTCACACACCCTTCTAGGTGATACTGTCTGTGTTGTTCATTTTCTCGGCTGTTATTTTCACCACACTATATTCCTGTTTTGCCAGTGAAGGAAACATTAGTACTCATTTTTGTTTTTCCCCCATTTCCTTCAAAACAAAATTAAGTTTAATTATATCTGTTCTCACTACCTGACGCCGTTGTGTTTCTTTCATACACTCACTTAAGGAAATAGTTTGTGTGTGTGTGTGTGTTTTCCTGCTCTCGTGTGACGCTGCTGGAATAAAGTAAAAAAAACACAAACTCTTCCATCACTCGCTGTCATTCATCGCTCTAACAGTTCAACACATGTTTTTTGATGAGTTGTTCTCCTCTACAGTACAACACACGATCCAAAATGGTATCTGTGCACATTCCCTTTATCCACCGCCACCACCTCCACCTCCACACACCCCACCACCACCTCCACACACCCCACCACCACACACCCACCGCCACCACCTCCACACCCCACCACACCTCCACACACCCCACCACCACCACCTCCACACACACCCCACCACCACCTCCACACACCCCACCACCACCTCCACACACCCCACCGCCACCACCTCCCACACCCCACCGCCACCACCTCACACACCCCACCGCCACCACCTCCACACACCCCACCACCACCACCCCACCACCACCTCCACACACCCCACCACCTGCCTCCTCCACACCCCACCACCACCTCCTCCGCACCCACCACCACCTCCACACACCCCACCACCACCACCTCCTCCACACCCCACCACCACTCCACGCACCCCACCACCACCACCACCTGCACACCCCACCACCACCTGCACCCCACCACCACCTGCACACCCCACCACCACCACCTCCACACACCCCACCACCTGCACCCACCACCTCCACACACCCCCACCGCCACCACCTCCACACACCCCACCACCACCGGCACCCACCACCACCACCACACACCTCACCACCACCACCACACACCTCTCACCACCACCACACACACCTCCACACACCCCACCTGCCACCTCCACACCCCACCGCCACCACCTCCCACACCCCACCGCCACCACCTCCACACACCCCACCACCACCTACACACCATCACCTCCACACACCCCACCACCTCCACACACCCCACCATCACCTCCACGCACCCCACCACCACCACCTCACACACACCCCACCACCACCACCTCCCACATCACCACCACCACCTCCACACACCCCACCACCACCACTACCTCCACACCCCACCACCTGCACACCACCACCTCCACACACCCCACCACCTCCACACCACCACACCCCACCACCACGAAGCACCCCACCACCACCACCACAAACACCCCACCACCACCACCAAACACCCCACCACCACCACCAAACACCCCACCACCACCACCACCAAACACCCCACCACCACACACCCCACACCCCACACACCCCACCACACACCCCACCTACTTCTTGGGCCTTCTCTCCTTTTCTTTTCATTTACTTCTGAGTTCTATAGTTATTTACCAATGTTTCACTCTCATATGTATACATAGTTACTGTGCGCCACAAAAAGAACGTATAGGTAGTGTAAAATGTTGTGAGGTTAAAAAAACTGAAACTAAAACCCCCAAATTGGTTTATCGGAAACACGAATATTTTTGTATTGTGTTTTTATTCGTGTTTCTTATATCGTGTTACTGTATTTTAATGTACTGCGGCCAACAGGATATAACATCGTCCTTTCATGGTTTCGAGTCCCGTGACGGGCAGCTGAGTGAAGTGTTGGGGGCCACAATTGACCAACTTGTAAAATGGGTGAGTGGAGTCCTGTAGCTATATAGTTGGGGACATTAATAATGGTAGAGTGCAGTGTGGGCCAGGCTGTCTCTTTGTGTACGGAAGGTTGGTGTTGTAACCGACTGACCATAACAGATATGATTCACTATCACTCTCTAAAGTCTTATATGTAACAGTACCAACAAATTATACAAGTATGATATATTATTGATACAGTATACCCACATAATATCTTGTGGGCTGTACAGGAAGGTGAGTAACGCGTAACTATTCCTGAGACAGACAGACAAGAGACGGACTAGATTTTTTGTTCTCTCTATGGCCTGTCGACCGTAATGATTTAGGTGGGTTAACACAGTGTTAATGTACTCACTGACTACCAACAGACTATAATGTTTTAAAAAGTAGAATATTTGTCTTAAACTAATATTCCTCGTTCCTATTCCCTCATAATTTTATTTTCCTTGAACAAATGGTGGTAAGGGACGGTGGGTTTGTTAATGTTACATAATGCTGTTTATTTCAGTGTAAACCTTACTGTATGTATAGTCCTCTATTGTGTATTGTAGACTATTAGTGTGGTTAAATGTTTACATAAATAAATTTACTTACAGGTTTTACCGCTATCGTAATGAGTCGTTGTAATTATTCTCTATAAATTCATTATATTTCGCTAAGTTGTATAAATTTTAAACAAGAATACTGAGAGAGAAGATCATACACGTTCCCTGGTGTGGCCATCAAGGTAGTGTCTGCTATAAACTGTTTTATACGAGAGTAAGTTTTTTCATAGCTTACAGTAGGAGTCTTGTTGGCACTACGGGGCCAGGAGTGTGTGAGGCTGTACCTGGCACTACAGGGCCAGGAGTGTGTGAGGCTGTACCTGGCACTACAGGGCCAGGAGTGTGTGAGGCTGTACCTGGCACTACAGGGCCAGGAGTGTGTGAGGCTGTACCTGGCACTACAGGGCCAGGGTGTGTGAGGCTGTACCTGGCACTACAGGGCCAGGAGTGTGTGAGGCTGTACCTGGCACTACAGGGCCAGGAGTGTGTGAGGCTGTACCTGGCACTACAGGGCCAGGAGTGTGTGAGGCTGTACCTGGCACTACAGGGCCAGGAGTGTGTGAGGCTGTACCTGGCACTACAGGGCCAGGAGTGTGTGAGGCTGTACCTGGCACTACAGGGCCATGGGTGTGTGAGGCTGTACCTGGCACTACAAGGCCAGGAGTGTGTGAGGCTGTACCTGGCACTAC
This sequence comes from Homarus americanus, assembly GCF_018991925.1. Lineage (NCBI taxonomy): Eukaryota > Metazoa > Arthropoda > Malacostraca > Decapoda > Nephropidae > Homarus > Homarus americanus. The sequence continues at coordinate 108,282 of NW_024732711.1, forward strand.
AGGGCCATGGGTGTGTGAGGCTGTACCTGGCACTACAGGGCCATGGGTGTGTGAGGCTGTACCTGGCACTACAGGGTCAGGAGTGTGTGAGGCTATACCTGGCACTACAGGGCCAGGAGTGTGTGAGGCTGTACCTGGTACTACAGGGTCAGGAGTGTGTGAGGCTGTACAGAACAGTGTGCCAGGCAGATGACCTTGGCTCACGTGTGCAAGTCTCCAGGCCAGGTCATAGAAACTGCACTAAATTTTCATGGGCCACACCTCTCCTCGCCGCTGAGTTACCACGGGTGCTTGAGCTAAATTTTATTCACAGGTACATCGTCCACCCTGTTGTTGAGTCGCTCAATTGCTATACATAACTTGGCGGTGCTGAGGTGTTGGTACCTAATAGTGTAATAATTCACATAAATGCCTTTTGTATTGCTACACGAGCTGTGTTATTACATGAAACTTGTGTATATCGTGTCGGCATTTACCTGAATTATTATAATATACTGTATATAATTGTTTATATTTATATAATGGTTTTATAGTTTTGCTTTGAGGATAAATTGATTCACAATGTAATTTTTTTTTAATATGTATAGAGTTTTTTCTCTTACTTGTGGTGGTGTGAGAGCACTACACTGCACTGCACTGCACTGCAGTACACTTCACTGCACTACACTTCACTGCACTACACTACACTGCACTACACTGCACTACACAACACTGCACTACACTACACTACAGTAAGTGTGTCACCCAGCGGCCGCCTCATACCACAGCCAGCAGCTCGTCTCCTCGCCCACACAACATTATATTACTCAGTAAATTGTCACCAGTTTTCATATAGAAATGTACAGGACAAAAACTTGGCTGTTATTGGACTGTTGTGATGGCTATTGTCCAGACTCAGTTTCCGGGTCCGACCTTGTGTGCGGTGAGGGTTGTTCACCAGTGTTGTTATATGCTCCACCTAGTGTATAAAGCACACGAGGTGGTGCTTGTGTTGTGATATACAGATGTGGTATGGTGTGTGTTGTGTTGCGATGCTGTGCTGTGCTGTTCGGTGTGGTGCAGTGCAATGTGGTGTGCGGCGATGCGATTTGGTATGGTGTAGTGTAGTATAGTGTCGTATGATGTGGTGTAGTGTAGTTTGGTAGTCTTGTGGTGTGGTGTGGTGTGTCAAGTGCTGCCGTCTCTCTGTCACCAACACTGAAAAAAGACAATAATTTTCGTGCGGTCTCTCGGGGGATCATTCCTAAGCTGCTCATCCTTCCTGGGCAACACGTCTTAACTTCACTACAAACATGTCGGGAGGGGTGAGGGAGGGATGGGGATGTGGGAGGAAGGGGTGAGAAGGTAAGGGAGGGATGGGGATGTGCGTGGGAGGGGTGAGAAGGTAAGGGAGGGATGGGAGGATAAGGGAGGGATGGGGATGTGCGTGGGAGGGGTGAGAAGGTAAGGGAGGGATGGGGATGTGCGAGGGAGGGGTGAGAAGGTAAGGGGGGGATGTGGGAGGGAGGGGTGAGAAGGTAAGGGAGGGATGGGGATGTGTGTGGAAGGGGTGAAGGAGGGATGATAAAGTGATGTGTAAAGGAGGGATGGGAGGGTAGGATAGGTTCGGGGTGAGAGGCTGAGGGATGGATGTAAAGGTGATGTGAGAGGGAGGAGTGAGAGGATGATGTGTGAGAGGGTGAGAGAGGGGATGATAGTTTAGGTGTAGTGCAAATCCTTCAATAAATGTTATTTGGCAAATCTCATCATCAGGTCAAATACACACACAGAGACTTGACCTTACCCGAGTTACTGTATCTTAATTAACGACCAGAAATAAAACAATACAATCTTTTTAACTTTCACTGTAACTCGGCCTCTTAACTGGATGCTAAAAGTTAACGTTAATGATTTAGTTAGACACACACACACAGTATAATTTTAATGATACTTACAGATGTCAAATATTATCTTAACTGGAGATGCCAAAATACGGTGGTAGTCAATATGGCGACAAAATTACATTGAGACTCGACTAGGATACTTTCTCTTAGTGGTCTTAGTTTGAAAGAAAATTAAACGTGAATTCTTACCATCGGCTTCTTCTCTTGACATAAGGTATCAAACTTCATGCTTGTCCAAATTAAACTCTAATTATAGGTCTAATTAAAGAGATCCAGCCAGTTTTAATTAGATATCCTAGTTTTTTTTTATTGGTTATCACACCAGTCGCTAATGAGAGCTTCAGCCAGTCACCGAAGCTCCAGTCACTCATGAGAAAGAGCTTAATGAAATTAGAACTTATGAGTCAATCGTGATTACAGCTCTGCCTGGTGATTAGAGTTCAATCTAGCCGTCATTAGAGATCTCAGATAGTTATAATTTTTTTTAACCAGTCCTTATTAGAGCCTTCAGTCATTTATAGAGTTCTAGATTAGTCATGAACAGAGCCCAACCCAGTCCTTAGAGCTTAAACTTCCTTACAGTAGAGCTCCGAGCAGGTGTGACTCTCTCTCACACACACACACACACACAAACACACACACACACACACACACACATACACACACCATAATTCAGTGGTACGGGAAGCTTTTTTTTTCTTTAAGGTGGGGGGGGGAGCTCTTGGCCTCATTTGCATACTGTTGGAAGGTAAATATGTGTAATAACCCGGACCGACCAACACTGAATAGCTTTCAGATATTCCCAACCATTTCTAGCAGACTCCAGCTATCTGTTCCGCGTGAGGGATAGTGCTGGGAGAGAGTGAGGTGGGAGAGACAGATGGAAGAGAGAGATGGGTGAGTGAGATAGAAGAGAAATGGGAGAGAAAGAGAGATGGTATGGCTTCGTTATGAGCGAGGAATGGGTTGAGAGAAATGGGATGGGTAAAACTGCGACACACACACACACACACACACACACACACACACACACACACACGCCCTAATCCTCTCATTCCCTGGTATAAATTACGTAAATCACTAAAGACTTTGAGTAGGACGTGATTGACGATGGATTGACTCTGTGTATCTGGCTGGCCCCTTGATGCCTCGCTGTAACAACCAAGAGTCCAGGCAGGAGGATGGTACACTGCTTAGGTTACCTGTAATCACCTTTTAATCACCTTTAATTAACATAACGCTCAGTCATCTACCTGAATATTTATGTGGATGATTTTTTTTTACCCCTCGGCTTCAATACGATTCGGGGTTAGTTCACTTTCCTGGCATCAACTTTATGGGGATTTAAGATACGTTGCGGTGGCGGTGGGAAGCCTTCAGGGGATTTGGATACGTTACAGATTGGTGAATTTAGTCTGCATGCGGTACGGATCCGTTTTCATTGGTGACATTAACTTTAGGATGGGGGGGGGGGGCTCGGATTCGACTCGGTTGGTAATGGTATTGGGTTCATGGGATTCAGATCATTGGTGTCGTTATTTGTAGTGATCACATGAAGCTCGGAGTCTGGTGATGCGGTATTGATTTTGTGGAAGTCAGGTCTGTTATATCTTGATGACTTACCTGTTGACTTCACGGTATGATTACTTAATGACTCGATGTTACCACTTATTGATCTGTTGACGTTACTTAATGACCTCTTGGCGTCTTTTAATGACCTCTTGGCGTCCTTTAATGACATATTAACGTTATTTAATGGACTGTTGATATTACGTACTGATTTATTGACTTCACTTAAAACAGTTGACGTCACCCATTGACCTGCTTTCGTCACTCAGTAGCTTGTTGACATCACTCATTACCCTTTTGACATCACTCATTGACCTGTTGACGTCACCCATTGACCTGTTGACGTCACCCATTGACCTGCTTTCGTCACTCAGTAGCTTGTTGACATCACTCATTACCCTTTTGACATCACTCATTGACCTGTTGACGTCACCCATTGACCTTTTGACATCATTCATTATAGTGCTGATCTCACTCACTTGCCTTTTCGCGTCACTCATTGACCTGCTTTCGTCACTCAGTAGCCTGTTGACATCACTCATTGACCTTTTGACGTCACCCATTGACCTTTTGACGTCATTCACTGACCTGTTGACGTCACTCATAGACCTTTTGACATCATTCATTAAAGTGCTGATCTCACTCACTTGCCTTTTTTGCGTCACTCACTGACCGTTGACGTCACTCACTGACCTTTGACGACACTGACTGACCTGTTGACGTCACTCATTGACTTGTTGACGTCACTCATTGACTTGTTGACGTCACTCATTGACTTGTAGACGACACTGACTGGTCTGTTGACGTCACTCATTGACTTGTTGACGTCACTCATTGACTTGTTGACGTCACTCATTGACATGTTGACGTCACCCATTGACTTGTTGGCGTCACTCATTGACTTGTAGACGACACTGACTGGTCTGTTGACGTCATGCACTAACCTGTTAACGTCACTAACTAATCTGTTGACGCCGTTTACTGACCCGATGACGTCACTCAATGACCTGTCGACGTCACTCAAGGGAGTGTCCGGTGAGGCGGCGGGACCTTCACCCCAGACAGACAGAGAATCCAGTATGATTTCCGACCCCCATCTGGTGACCTGGTTGGTGACCTCCACAGCTCCCTGGTGACCTGGCTGGCGAATGAATGACCTAACAAGTGAGTGAGTGACCTGACATTCGAGTAAGTGACCTGGTATTTGAGTACCGGGTAAGTAACCTGACTGCCAAGTAAGTAACCTGACTGGGGAGTAAGTGACCTGACTTTTATGGGTGACCTGACTGGGGAGTGAGTGACCTGACTGTCAAGTAAGTAACCTGACTAGGGAGTAAGTGACCAGCCCTCACTTCTAGACCTCTAAAGCCTCGTAAGATAAAGTTTCTCCGTTTCCCTTAAGTTCTGTATTGAAAGTTTAAGCCACGTCATCAGCTGGTCAAAATGGCGTCAATATTTCACCTAGACTATAAGGTTATATTTGATGTCTTCTCAGCAAGGTAAAGAATTATTTGTCGTACGAAGGTTTGAGAATGTCGTAACTAGCGCGTGAGTTATGGCGAGAAAGGTAAAGTATTATTATATAGTGTTGATTGTAAACATACACCAGGTGATGACACAGGTGAGGTTGTTATTTAAAGCTGATGATAATGGCCAGTCGGTGGAGGAATCATAAAAAAAAAACACAAAACTCTCCACTCGACATGTTACCAGCTGAGTGTTGCCGATTACTGTTCTTTGTTTTATCAGTGGTTCTCAACCTTGTTTGCCCCATGCACCCTTTTCACCATATGTCAGAATGTCATTCCCCCCTCCTTTCCAAGATTGTCTGCCTCAAAAACTGCATTCCAAATAATATGCATATAATACTGAAAATCCTTTATTTTTTCCATATTAGTACATATACATTTACAATTTTACATGGATTATTTTTATAGTGGAGTTTTACAAATTAAATGCCAATTGAAAATGTTGATGGATTTATAAAACTTGAATAAAAGTAAAATAGTTTTTTTATTTATAATGAATTACTTAACAGACCAAACTGAAGCATAATGCAATAAACAAAAAGTTCAATAGAATACCAGGATATTGTAAATTTGTAATTAATTTTATTCAGATGAAGATTACAGTCAATGAGAAACCTGTGATTGTTTTTTCTTCGCCAATTCTGGGATACGCGGAGGAGTGCTTGAAAGGGCACAACGCAGGTCATTTTCTACCTCTAATCTACTACGTTGCTTCGTTTTAATTTGCAACAGAGTTGAAAAGCCTGACTCACAAAGATATGTCGACACAAACGGAAGCAATGCACGGATAGCTCTTTCTGCCACTTTTGGGTAGGAATCGCACATCAAGGGCCAAAATTCTGTGATTGATTTCTCATCGAACATATCTCTTGCTCCCGAATCAGTTTCCCCCCCCCCTGAAAACCTGAATTCCCCCCTGGTTGAGAACCCCTGGTTTATATGATTTCCCGTGGGGGGGTGGGTGTTGATCAGAATAGCTCCCAAGAGAGGGGTTATTGGCTGACTCTTGATAGTGTAGTCTGTTGAGCTTTTAGGAGGTAGTTGGTGCAAGATGATTAAGTATAATTAATTTTAACTCTTATATACGCTGACCTCTTAACGATGTTCTGGTCACCATCTTTTGAGAATCTGACTTGGGTGTGACGACAGCGTGTGGTCTACAAAGATATATTTAGCTTTACCTAACTTAATCTAACTTAACCTAACTTAATCTAACCTAACTTAATCTAATCTAACTTAACCTAACCTAACTTAACCTAACTTAACTTAATCTAACCTAACCTAACCCAACCCAACCCAACCATTAGAGAGGTTCTGACAAGACTTGCACCATCAGCAGAGGAAAAAATAAACCTACGAATTTTGAGAATCCTACTGTAGTAAACTCTTGTTATAGAACTTTGAACAAAACAACACACCTGTGAGTGAAGATGACAGGTAACGAGGAGGGAGGACACAGGTGGTACAGGTGTCTCTTGTTGCTAGGTGGTCCAGGTAACGAGGAGGAGGACACAGGTAGCAGGTGTCTCTCTTAAGGGTTAGGTGTCCAGGTAACGAGAGGGGAGGACACAGGTAAAGGTGCCCTTGTTACAGGTGTAACGAGGAGGGAGGACACAGGTGGTACAGGTGTCTCTTGTTGCTAGGTGGTCCAGGTAACGAGGAGGGAGGACACAGGGGGTACAGGTGTCTCTTGTTGCTAGGTGGTCCAGGTAACGAGGAGGGAGGACACAGGGGGTACAGGTGTCTCTTGTTGCTAGGTGGTCCAGGTAACGAGGAGGGAGGACACAGGTGGTACAGGTGTCTCTTGTTGCTAGGTGGTCCAGGTAACGAGGAGGGAGGACACAGGTGGTACAGGTAACGAGGAGGGAGGACACAGGTGGTAAGCAGGTGTCTCTTTGTTGCTAGGGGTGGTCCAGGTAATGAGAGGAGGACACAGGTGGTACAGGTGTCTCTTTGTTGCTAGGTGGTCCAGGTAACGAGGAGGGAGGACACAGGTGGGTAAGCAGGTGTCTTGTTGCTAGGTGGTCCAGGTAACGAGGAGGGAGGACACAGGTGGTACAGGTGTCTCTTGTTGCTAGGTGGTCCAGGTAACGAGGAGGGAGGACACAGGTGGTACAGGTGTCTCTTGTTGCTAGGTGGTCCAGGTAACGAGGAGGGAGGACACAGGTGGTACAGGTGTCTCTTGTTGCTAGGTGGTCCGCCCGCTCTAATAGTTTTAGCCTGGGTGACCAATTATTCATGGGTGCCTTAAATCTTTGTCGCTTTTGTTCATGCCGCCGCCCTCTGTTTATTTATTCACACAGGGTTATTTTGTGTGTGTGTGTGTGTGTGCGCGCGCGCGTGCGTGTGTGTGTGTCATAACGTAACTAACGAAATGTGAAGGACAGTATATAGTGTATTTTTTGGGGGTGGTGGTCACTGTGTTGTAATGTTGTGTAGTGAGCAGCCTCATGGTGTTTACTGGGTGGTAGAGGGAGGGAGGAGAAGGAGGCAAGTAGTGAGAGGGAGACAAAGAGGTGGAAGGAGGGAGACAGGGAGAGGAAGTAGAGAGGAGGGGGAGACAGGAAATTAAATAACCTGTGACTTTAATGTTGTTTATAAACTAGAGGACCACACACACACACACACACACACACACACACACACACACACAGAGCCTTGATGTGTGGTGGTCGAATGGAAGACTCAAAGGTGAATGAGGAAGGGAAAGTAGCTGGTGCCCTGAGAGACAGATAGAGGGAGGGAAGGGGTGGAGAAAGGGGGGCACAAGGAGAGATAAGTAGAGGGGGGAGGGAGAAGTAGAGGTGGGGAGGAGTAGGGGTGGGGAGGGAGAAGTAGGGAGGGGAGGAGTAGGGGTGAGGGAGAAGTAGAGGTGGGGAGGAGTAGGGGTGGGAGAAGTAGAGGTGGGGAGGAGTAGGGTGAGGGGAGAAGGCAGAGGTGGGGGAGGAGTAGGGGTGAGGGAGAAGTAGGAGGTGGGGGGAGGAGTAGGGGTGAGGGAGAAGTAGAGGTGGGAGGAGAGGGGTGAGGGAGAAGTAGGTGGGAGGAGTAGGGGTGAGGAGAAGTAGAGGTGGGGAGGAGTAGGGTGAGGGAGAGCAGAGGTGGGGAGGAGTAGGGTGAGGGAGAAGTAGAGGTGGGGAGGAGTAGGGTGAGGGAGAAGTAAAAGTAGGTTATAGGGGGAGAGAGAGAGAGGGGGGGGGGAGGAAGATTAACCCTGGTATTGGAGTGAGTGACGAATGTGGATTAATCTAGTGGATAATGGTGGATAGGGAGAGTGTAGGGTGGATATACTTGGGTGGTGTGTGTGTGTGTGTGTGTGTGTGTGTGTGTGTGTTTTACTTCAATTGGTATTCGATGTTTTTCATGAAATAGATAAAATTTTGAAATAATTTTTTTTTGGTATAATTTTACCACAAAACCAGGACTCAAGCTGGGGCGTGACGTCATCCGAGGTCCTAATTAACAATTTGCATACATAACACAGTGATTAACAGTGTGGGTAAGGTTACTGACCTGGTGGGGTGCTCCCAGACGTCTAAATCTTAAATAATAATAATAATAATAATAATCTGACTGTGTAACTAATCAAATCTAACCTAAACCAGACTTGACCTGTGATTATTGGGTTAGCTTAGGTTTGGTTAGGTTAGGTGAGATTAGGTTAGGTTAGGTTAAGTCGTATAAGATCTGATTGATTCATGTCATATGCTGCCAGATATGATTTAGAATCACATAATTTCTTTCGTTCTTATGGACCTTTAAAACGTTATTATCGTAAATAAATATTGGAATTGTAACTCTAACAGCAGGTTTACTTTCTACGTATTAAAAGAAACGTATCACTGAAGATCCCGTGAAGCAAAGTGGCGATCATTTTGTACACCTCTACTGAATAAGGATCCGCCCACTGACACACGAAGGTACAGTTGCCTCCATTTATAACTGGCACAGTGACTAGTGAGATGTGGCACCACCGCCCACCACACGACAGATAGGAGCCAATGACGTTCTACTTGGTAACCTATATTAAAACTAACCACAAGGAGGGGGGGAACTGTTTATTTAACGTTCTTGGGTATGGTTATTATAGCGAGGGTAGTTCTGCCCATTCTGCTAGTTTTACTACATTGTAAACAAACAGTGGTGCCATACCTCACAAAACGCGACAGCCACTGTACCTGTTATATATGAAGGCTACTGTACATAAGGACCCACAAGAGGAAGTTGGATGTTAGGTCAGGTCAGGTCAGGTCAGGTCAAGTAAAGTCGGGTAAGATAAGCTTATATATATTGCATATGACGTCACCTCACAATCACATCACCTGGCCCCTATACTCGTAAGGTTAGGTTAAAGGATGTCATGTCAGGTTAGAATCGGTAAGGTTAGATTATGATGTTATGTGAGGTAAAGTTAAGTCAGTTCAGGCGAAAAGAGGAACGAATAGGTTATTCTAAATGAGTTTAGGTCAGGTCAGGTGAGGCTAGAAGTAATATCAGGTCCAAGTTGAGAGAATATCGTTAGGTTAGGTCTTAAGAGATACAGTAAAGTAATGTTAAGTAAGATCACGTTTAGTCAGGCTAGAAAAACAAGGTTATTGAGGTCAGGTCAGGCTAGAGACGTAATATTAGGTTAAGTTAAGGGAAGCAGGTTATTACCCTTTAATGGTAAATAGTAGCGACCTGTGTAGCCCATGAGGGTTCATTAATGTCACTAGAGGCTGGGGGAGTGCCACACTGGAGGCTGGGGGAGTGCCACATTGGAGACCGGATGCCAGGGAGGTTGGGAAGTGCCACACTAGAGGCCGGGTGCCAGGAAGCAGGGGAGTGCCACACTGGAGGTCGGGTGCCAGGAGGTTGAGGTTGGGGGGAGTACTACACTGGAGGCCGGGTGCCAAGAGGGGGGAGTGCCACACTAGAGGCCGGGTGCCAGAAAGCAGGGAAGTGCCACACTGGAGGTCGGGTGCCAGGAGGCTGGGGGAGTACCACACTGGAGGTCGGGTGCCAGGAGGTTGAGGTTGGGGGGAGTACCACACAGGAGGACGGGTGCCAAGAGGCTGGGGGAGTACCACACTGGAGGCCGGGTGCCAAGAGGCAGCCCCTGAGGATCGATGTGCTGGGTCCAGGACAACCCTCTCAGCCATCATCACCATCCCATTGCAAACATCCATTCATCTCGCTAGCAGCCACCGTCCCTCGGGGCCCTGGAGTTGTCTCGTATGTCTTGACCGTCACCATCAGCCCAAGGAGCCATAATTTTTTGTAGCTTGGTAAGGAATGTCTCTCGAGATAAGGGTCTTGAGGTCGATTAAGTGGTCTGGCAGTGGTTAAGATAATTCTGCAGTGGAGGGACTGTCTTGCGAGATATAAAGGTCTCGTTTGTCTCGCCGACAGCCAACATCCTTTGAGCTCGTGGAGTGTCTTGTGGGGGTCGTATCCATTTACTAGTTTGTGCAAAGTTCACATTGATGAAGGTCGGGCCAGTCTAGCTCAGGGTGAAGCCTCGATGGGGAGAGAGTGAGTCATGACCTTAAAGGTGAAGGTCACGTAATGGACGCTGATTAGATTAACGGCTGTAAGATGACACGATGACAATGGTCAGTGATGACGCTGATTCTTACACGTCATTGGTTCATGTTGACTCAGTGACGCCAGAGAGTCGGGCGTATAGTATATATTCGCTGTTTTGGTCTTCAATTGTGCAAAGAGGAACATATGTGGACTGAAATGTTACGTATTACATGGCTAGGAAACAATTATTTTACTATAACTTGTCTTCTTAAGGACCTGAGTGTGACCTAGAAGGAACAATGTATATAAAACGTTTTATCCCATATATACGTGACCCACCCATAAACACCTACTAGTTTTCATCGTCGTCAGGAGCTTGAGGGGTAACGTACCAGAAACATTACTCATCATACGCAAAAAATGGAAATATCTTCTCACCATTTGTTATGATCGTACACCGAGATGCTGGTTTGCCTTCCGTATGCAAAGAACCTCGAGTGTTTCCCAAGAGTACCATTCGTTTTGATCGTCGTCGGGTGTACGAGGAGTAACGTACACCGACCTCGCTAGTCGTGCCTGGTGGGAGGTTGGGGACGCGGAGGTGATATCATTCTACGTGTAAATCTTCCCAAGACGTCGAGGAAAGTAATCTGGGAAATGTAGGTGCGGGGAATTTGGTGCCCCTGTGATGATACTTTGCTCTCGGAGTCGTCTGGGGGTCGAGTGTGTGGCCCTGGCGGTGGGGGGGTCGAGTGTGTGGCCCTGGCGGTGGGTGGGTCGAGGTGTGACCCCTGGTGGGGGGTCGAGGTGTGTCTCTGGCGGTGGGGGGGTCGAGTGTGTGGCCCTGGCGGTGGGGGGGGGTCGAGTGTATGTGGGCCTCTGGTGGGGGGGATGAGTGTATGTGTGGGGCTCTGTGGTGGGGGGGTCGAGGTATGTGTGGGGTTTGTGGTGGGGGGGCTGAGTGTATGTGTGTGTGTGGGGCTCTGGTGGTGGGGGGGTCGAGGTATGTGTGTGTGTGTGTGTGTGTGGTTCTGTGGTGGGGCTGGGTGTGTGTAACCCTGGTGGTGGGGTCGAGGTGTGGGCTCCCTGGCGGTGGGGGGGGCCGAGGCGTGTGGGGCTCTGTGGTGGAGGGCTGTCGATTGTGTGTGTGTGTGTGGCTCTGGTGGGGGGGGTCGAGTGTGGGTTCCCTGGCGGTGGGGGTCGAGTGTATGTGTGTGTGTGGTTCTGTGGTGGGGGTCGGGTGTGTGTGACCCTGGTGGGGGTCGAGTGTGTGGGCCTGGCGGTGGGGGGCGGAGTGTGTGGCTCTGGTAGTGGGGGTCGGGTGTGTGGTTCTGGTGGTGGAGGGCGGAGTGTGTGTGGCCCTGGTGGTGATGATCGAGAGGTGGTCTCTGGCGGTGGAGGATCGAGTGTGTGGTCCTGGCGGTGTAAGTCGAGGTGTGGTCCTGGTGGTGAGTCGAGTGTGTGGTCCTGGCGGTGGAGGATCGAGTATGTAGCCCTGGCGGTGGAGTGTGTGACTACCCCCTTCTGAAAGTAAACACACACACACACACACGCAAGGAAGGATGAAATACATGAATTTCTCCCTGAAAGTATAAAGTACTAGTGGCAGGAAGAAAAGAAAGAATAAAGGAGTAAATGGAAGGAGGGAGGGAAGGGAAGGAAGGAAATGAGAGAAAGAGAGAGTTGAAGAGGTAAGTGGAAATAGGGACGTGAGGAAGGAGAGGGTGAATAAAAGGGGGATGGAAGGGAGGGAAAGGGGAAGGGAGGGAGGGAAGGGAATTGCTCGAGGCGTGGCAGGGAGGAGATTACTCAACAAGAAAAAATTTAAGAAAAAATATAAGACAGAATAAATCTCAACTGGAGGGAAAATGGAAACGGGTGTAGAAGGCTGTTGGAGAGGGCTGGTAGAGAGGGTTGGTGGGAGGGTTGGTGGGGTGGGGTGGAGTGAGGGTGAGAAGGTTGAGTTGGGGGATTGGAGGGAAGGATGGAAAGGGCTGGAGGGAGTGTGGGAAGGACTGGAGAGAGGGCGGGCGAATGAGGGAGTGAGGAGGACAGATGGGGAGGTTCGAGGTACAAAGTTGAGGGAAGAACGTGACTCTCGTTTCATTGTTTACGTTGTGTGACGAGAGAAAAATACGACAGTGTGACATTTTTACGTTTGATGAATGTTGACTGTGGAGTGATGAGAGGAAGGAAACATTACTGTAGGTGTGTTAAGAGGAAGGAAACATTACTGTAGGTGTGTTAAGAGGAAGGAAACATTACTGTAGGTGTGTTAAGAGGAAGGAAACATTACTGTAGGTGTGTTAAGAGGAGGAAACATTACTGTGGGTGTGTTAAGAGGAAGGAAACATTACTGTAGGTGTGTTAAGAGGAGGAAACATTACTGTAGGTGTGTTAAGAGGAAGGTAACATTACTGTGAGTGTGTTAAGAGGAAGGAAACATTACTGTAGGTGTGTTAAGAGGAGGAAACATTACTGTGGGTGTGTTAAGAGGAAGGAAACATTACTGTGAGTGTGTTAAGAGGAAGGAAACATTACTGTAGGTGTGTTAAGAGGAAGGAAACATTACTGTAGGTGTGTTAAGAGGGAAAAGTTACCGTGAGTGTGTTGAATCGCGTCAAAAGAGGCCCTTCGTGTTGTTGTCTACATGTAACCGGTCGTGTACAATGTCGAGGGCTTGATGGTACAGTACAAGACCTCGGGGTAGTTAAGCGATCTGGATGATGTGAGGAATAGACGCCTCTGTGTGTGTGTGTGAGACTCTATATTTGACCATGAGTGTTGAAGGAACTGACATTCTGAGAGAGTATTTGTGTTCCTGTTAACTTCTCACTTCTACATGCCCAGCCTTGGGATATGAACACAGGACACATTACATTGAGGTACTCTGGTAATGAAGTGACTTAAATGCAAGGGACAAATGAAGCATCAGAAGCGTATAGTGGTAATACTGTCTGGAGATGGGAGGGTTGTGGCTGCCTGGTGGTGTTGTGATGGAGGATGTTGTACCTGCCGTGGTTATTAACATAGTTGTGGTGGACGTTAATGGCTTGTAGAACGCCTTGACGAGATAGCTACAAAATACTTAACTGTGTACCCCCCCTCCCCCCTAGTGACGTAATTAGTTCACCTTTAGTAATTAGGGTCATGGTTATTACAGTACTGAAACATATTACTATCATCAACTTCAAAGCCAGACCACTGTGACCTATTTCATGAGAATTATAGATCTATATTAAGTTTGATATATAACTAACCCACAAATTATCATGACTCTAGGGCCTAATGTAATAGAAAACGAACGATAACCGCAGACTCGTTATCTGTCTTTTGGTTTGGCAGCAACCAGCAGGCTGGGCTGCAGGCTGGGCTGGGCACAGGTTTGGTTGGTTTGAGCTGGAAGGCTGGCTGGAGTTTGGTTGGTTTGAGCTGGGCTGATTTTAGACTGAGAGCTGCCAGGCTGGGCTGGGCTGGGTTTGGTTGGTTTGAGCTGGGCTGGGCTGGGTTTGGTTGGTTTGGGCTGGGCTGGTTTGGGCTGGGCTGGGCTGGGCTGGGTTGGGTTTGGTTTGGTTGGTCTTTGCTAGATTTTTTATATTCCTTCTGACGCCTGAAGTCTCGATGATTTTTGGATTGGCTGTACAACTTTAAAATATATTGTACACTACTGACACACGAAGCTGCATTCACCTGGCTTGATGTACACGTTCATCTGAAGAGCACACGAAAGCTTATTTGAAGAGAAAACATCGTGTACGTTTGACCTGCTTTTGGGAACATTCTGGTCACAACAACTTACAGTCACCACGTCAGTTCAAAATCAGTAATAGGGGTCATGTTCACTATGGCTATACAGTACAATGATGCAACACGTCACAGTCAATCAACCTTACGTGGATAATCAGAACACGTCACAGTCAATCAGTCTTACATGAATAATTATCAGAACACGTCACAATCATTATTACGTCAATAATCAGAACACGTCACAGTCAATCAGTCTTACGTGGATAATAAGCTAAGGACACACCAACACCCCGAGGCAAGTTTAGTTACCCTGGGAACTTCACCTGCTGAGGTTACCTGTACCGTCCCTCGCTGCTCGATATTTTATTTCTTGGACTGCTTCATTAATTACAGAACAGTATAGATGTTATTCATATATTGGGAGTTAGGGGTAGTGTTTGTCGCCAAGGTCTAGTATTATACTGTATTAGGTATGGTATCACCTGTGTCACACTATGGCGGCACACCTGTTAGATGAACCAGGTGATTTTGCTCGTCCAGGTGTGTTGTGTTGATGTGATATAATGTCTGAATAACTTTTTTTTCTTATTTTATATCATTGTATCTCTCTCTCTCTCTCTCTCTCTCTCTCTCTCTCTCTCTCTCTGTAGTAAATATTGATTCCTTTCCCAAATTAACTTTTATATTCTGTATCTTTTATACGAAAAATGAAAATTTATCCCCAAAAGTTTCTAGAAATACTGCTGAACTTTCCTGGCGAATGGAGGAGGAGGAAGGAAAAGGCGGGTAAAGTGAGTGACAGAACAGAGGAAGAGTAGGATAACAAAAAATTAAAACAAAATGGATGGGACAGAAAAGAATGGAGGGAGAGAGAGAGAGAGAGAGACTGTCCCAGGGAGGATATGAACGCAGGCCGTCAGGGGAGAGTAAACGTCATCCTGCCTTACTTCCTCCTCCTCCCCTTCTCCTCCTCCTATTCTCCTCCTCCTATTTTCTCCTCACCCATCCTCTTCCTATCCTCCTCCTCCTTCTTTTCCAGGATGTTATAACGGTGGCTGACAGACCATCATTCTTACGTAAGCTGCCAGTAAGGAGAGAGGACACACACACACACACACACACACACACACACAAGGTCGAGAGAGAGAGAGAGAGAGAGACGGATGCGAGGAAAAAAATATAAAAGGAAATATCTCTCTCTCTCTCCTCCCTTCTTCATTATTCCTCTCCCTTGTTCCTCCATCTTCCATCATCTAGTCATACAATGTTTATCTTTCACGGTAAATAACAAGGGACATCTTTTATATCCTGAGGGCCGGGAGTAAAGGTGAGGCAAAGTGTGGGTGTGTGGATGTAGGGTGTGGATTTGGGAGTGTGGGTGTGTAGAGTGTGGTTATGGATTTAGAGTTTGGGTGCGGATGTTGAGTGCGGGGTGTGGTGAGTGTGGGTGTGGATGTAGAGTGTGGGTGTGGATGTAAAGTGTAGGTGTGGATGGAGTGTGGATGTGGATGGAGTGTAGGCGGGGCGAGAGGTTTTAGGAAAGATAGCCTATAGATATCTACGGTGACTATGATGATCGTAGCGAACACCTGGGACAGAGGGAAGTGAAGGAAGGAAGGGAAAGGAAAGGAAGTGATGTAGTTTTTGTAGAATAGAAAGGATGATAAGATGTTAGTAGAAACAGGAGAGAAACGTTTGGAAGGTGAAGAATGTGTGGTCGGGTGCAGGAGAGAGAAACGTTTGGAAGGTGAAGAATGTGTGGTCGGGTGCAGGAGAGAAACGTTTGGAAGGTGAAGAATGAAGGTCGGCAGGAGAGTTTGGAAGGTGAAGAATGTATGGTCGGGTGCAGGAGAGAAACGTTTGGAAGGTGAAGAATGTATGGTCGGGTGCAGGAGAGAAACGTTTGGAAGGTGAAGAATGTATGGTCGGGTGCAGGAGAGAAACGTTTGGAAGGTGAAGAATGTATGGTCAGGTGCAGGAGAGAAACGTTTGGAAGGTGAAGAATGTATGGTCAGGTGAGGCTAGTGGTAGATAACAGTCTTTCGTCCTATTGTTTACCTAAGCTTCCTCACTTAGTACGAGTTATTGTATTGATGAACTGATGTGTCAATGATGTGGGTTTTTTTATAAGGTTATGAAAGACAAATGTTACTTATAGGTTGTAGTGTGGGTGTTGTGTTGTTTTCTGTGTTCTAATACTGGATATCTTGTGTGTTGCTTGGTGCAGGTAGCTTCACACAATATACTACCCTTTCTGTATCACGGTGTCCGATTATTAAGGTGTTATTTTTTCTATCCTGCCGAGCTCGCTAGTTGTTTATGGTTCAGAGGAGAGGGGGAGGACTCTGTATTGCCTAGTTGTAAAGAAGCTGGAGCCAGGTGGTAGTAGTAGTAGTAGCCTCCCTCACGCTTTGGTAGCCTTCACTGTGTTATAGTTGTTGTTATCTAGTGAAGGTCCTAGGTTAGGTTAGGGTAGGTTAGGGTAG
The DNA here is from genome assembly GCF_018991925.1 of Homarus americanus. Taxonomy (NCBI): domain Eukaryota; kingdom Metazoa; phylum Arthropoda; class Malacostraca; order Decapoda; family Nephropidae; genus Homarus; species Homarus americanus. The sequence continues at coordinate 125,001 of NW_024732711.1, forward strand.
GTTAGGTTAGGTTAGGTTATTGTTTAAATCAGGTTCAAGGTTCCAGTAATATTTCCTGGGTGTTGATGTAGTTCAGGTGTGGCTCTCCTGAAGGGGCATCTTTCTCCTCCCTCTATAATATTATGGTTTAGTTTGGAACAAGGTGTAGTTTCAGTATCTGCCTGGTGAGAGCTTGGGAGTAAGGATGTGAGGAGTGGGAGTATGAGAGGGGAGGGGAGTATGAGAGGGAGTGGGAGGATGTGAGGAGTGGGAGGATGTGGAGAGTGGGGAGGGAGGATGAGAGGGAGGAAGGATAAAGATCTTAACCTGATGTAGTATAGTTTTGCTGATGGTTGGACGTTGAAGCGGTAGAGTTCATTCAGATTCTTTTTGTCGTTTCCTTCCTGATGGTGTGGACGGGGGCTGGGTATATATAGCCTGCTGTGGATATGTCCAAGCCCAGTAGTCCGGGAACCTTATTTCGCAACCGACTGAAGCGTAATTGATTTGTAGTCATTCTATTTGTTTTTTCTCACAGGGGACCGCCGTCAAACTGGGGAGACTGGTTTAGGCTTTGCATTTTTTTTTTCTCAAAGTTGTTTACATTTTCAATTTCGTTTCTGGTGCTTTTGGATGGACCTGTACGTGGACTGTGATAAGCGAAATATCGTTTACATATCTATGGTTTTTTTTAGTAGTTGGTAGCGGGATGTAGCTTGTGTAGGTGATGTAGGGTGTTAGGGAAGAATTTTGTATGTGTTGTGTAGACTATTAGTTTGGGTCTTCTCTCGTCTGAAAAGTTACAGACCCAGTTTTGTGGTGTTGATAAGTGACCTAATTGTAGCGTTTTAATTCTAAGGACCATACTGTGTCAAACGCCATCACGAGGGGATAGTTTGCGGTGTGTTGCTGTTTGTCTCGACTCGGGTCATTTCCTCTCGCTGTTATTATGGACATGACTTTTATGACCTGTGTGTGATTTATTTTACTCTTCACCTCCTGGTACCTCCTCAGGATTCTGCCCGGGATTTCATGGAGGGAGATTATCCTGCAATTTAAAGGGTGTGTTGGATTTTTTTTCTCCTCAGGGGATTAAGTGGTGTTGGTTTCTTGGAAATTTGGTGGTAAGTCTCCCGAGGCTCAATAGATATTCATCACAGTGTTCAGGAGTTTTGTTGCTTAATATTGCCTGGTGATGGTCGTACACCCAGTGACTTTGTATTTGGTTCTTCAAAGATTGTGGTGAGTACCTCTGAGGTGATGGGTTTGGTCAGTGTCGTATCGTTTCAGTCAGTTTGCGGTTCCTTTGTTTTAGAGATCTTGTAAGTACTTCGTCCTTAAGTTTCGGCCGGTTGCTGTAACACTTGGTTAAAGCTGTGACCTATAGCGTGGGTTGTGGGCGAGGCTGCGTTTTGTTATGCTTCACAGGAGTTGCTGAACTTATTGTATCATACCAGGTTTTAATTTCTTCACCAGTTGACCTTGTTGGCTCATTGTCTTTCTTGAGGCAGTATTGTCACATCTTCTTAAAGCTGTCTTTATTATTGACAAGTTCCAAGTACTTTGTCTTTTCCGTCGTCTCTAGGAGGTTGGTTCTGGTTATGGGGGTCGTAGACACTATCGCGATTATGTGAACGTGATTAAAGAGGTAGTTACGGAAGCTTCTGCAGCTCGTTGTTGCTATATCTGGATTAAAAGCTAAATCCCTACTGTAGAACCTGAGGAAGTGTGAGCCAGTCAGCTGCTCTTTCCTGCCGGAGATGAGACGAAAGACGCCCCCCCTCCGACATTGTTAGTCATCTCTTCTCATCCACCATATAATGTTTGTTGTTTAGGTCACCCGTAATGTAGGTTGAGTGTTGGGTGGACTGTGTTGAAGTCTGTCTACGTAGGGCAGGTAGGTTGGGGTGAGTAATGGAAGGAAGGTAGGGGGAGGGGGTGGGGGGGTAGAAGACATGAAGGGTGAGGAGGAAGGATGTAGATAAGGAGGATGCTAGTAGGAAGGAAGCAGAGTACGAGGGAAAGAAGAGGGAGAGGGAAGGGGGGGAGCAGTGAGAGGGGAGGAGGAGCAGTGAGAGGGGAGGAGGAGTGAGAGGGAAGAGGAAGTACTGGGAGGTGGAGTGAGGAAGGGTGTAGGAGGATGTGAGAGGGAAGGAGAAGTGAACGATATAAGGAAATGGGGAGGAAGGGTGTGGGAGAGATGGGGTTTGAGAAGTAGGCCAGGAGGGTAGGGAAAGGTAGAGAGAGGAGTGAGAGAAGAAGATGGGGAGGGGGGGCGGCGAGGAGGCCTAGGTAATGGGAGGAGAAATTATGAGGCTGTCGACGGTGGGCGATGTGATTAAAAGTTGGCGCGAGGCTTAGAGAGACGTGTGTGTTGGAGAGGCTGGCGAGGGGGGACTGGCGAGGGAGGGAAGGGAACTGGCGAGGGAGGGGAAGGAACTGAGGGAGGGAAGGAACTGGCGAGGAGGGAAGGAACTGGCGAGAGAAGGGAAGAACTGGCGAGGAGAGGAACGAACTGGCGAGGGAAGGGAAGGAACTGGCGAGGAGGGGAAGGAACTGGCGAGAGAAAGGAAGGAACTGGCGAGAGAGGGGGAACTGGCGAGGAGGGGAACGAACTGGCGAGGGAAGGGAAGGAACTGGCGAGGGAGGGGAAGGAAGAACTGGCGAGGGAGAGGAAGGAACTGGCGAGGGAGGGGAAGTGGCTAAGACAGACAGACAGAGAAAAACACCGATTAAATCTATTACAATTGTATTTATTTCTTTTATTTCTTTCTTGTATTTTTATTTTTTTATGAATTAAAATAGAAACAATATAACTATGCCGGAACAAACATCACAGGAATAAGACTTAACATTCACTCACACACACTACACCGCGTCTAGTGATTAATTCATCAAAGTTCTCATGTCTTCATAAGTATATTCCAACAACAGCGTGACCTTTGGAGCACCTCGGTGACCTGTGAGAAGGAGGGAGGCATGGGGGAGGAGGAGAAGTAGAAGGAGGAAGAGGAGTAGGAGGAGGAGGTGGAGAAGAAGAAGGAGTAGGAGGAGAGAAGTGTGTCTTGTCTTTTGTATATATTTCATAGAACTTGGTACAGAGAGTCTTGCCACACACACACACACACACACACACACACACACACACACACACGGTTACGTTACTACTGTATAACAAGTTTTGACTCACATTATGTTAGTTAATCTGGAAGTCATATTAACAACACCTTATACTCCTCGTGGACGACTCATGAACAACACCTTATACTCCTCGTGGACGACTCATGAACGACACCTTATACTCCTCGTGGACGACTCATGAACGACACCTTATACTCCTGGTGGACGACTCATGAACGACACCTTATACTCCTGGTGGACGACTCATGAACAATACCTTATACTCCTCGTGGACGACTCATGAACAACACCTTATACTCCTCGTGGACGACTCATGAACGACACCTTATACTCCTGGTGGACGACTCATGAACAATACCTTATACTCCTGGTGGACGACTCATGAACAACACCTTATACTGTGGACGACTCATGAAATGACACCTATACTCCTGGTGGACGACTCAGAACAACACCTTGCAATTCTGAAGACGACCTCACAAAATCAACACCTTCTACTCCTGGTGGACTTTGACTCACGAACACCTTTAGGCTCCTGGTGGGACGACCCACCATGAACAACACCTTATACTCCTGGTGGACGACTCCATGAACACCTTATACTTTGGTGGACGACTTATGAACAAATACCTTATACTCCTGGTGGACGACTCATGAACAACACCTTATACTCCTGGTGGACGACTCATGAACGATACCTTATACTCCTGGTGGACGACTCATGAACGACACCTTATACTCCTTGTGGACGACTCACGAACAACACCTTCTACTCCTGGTGGACGACTCATGAACAACACCTTATACTCCCTGAAGACGACTCATGAACAACACCTTATACTCCCTGAAGACGACTCATGAACAACACCTTATACTCCTGGTGGACGACTCATGAACAACACCTTATACCCTGGTGGACGACTCAAACAACACCTTATACCCTGGTGGACGACCATGAACAACACCTATACTCCCTGGAAGACGACCTACATGAACAATTGACCTTATACCCTTGGTGACGACTCATGAACAACACCTATACTCCTGGTGGACGACCGGCGAACAACACCTTATACTCCTGGTGGACGACTCATGAACAACACCTATACTCCTGGTGGAGCCACTTCGTGAACAACACCTTATACTCCTGAAGATGACTCTCATGAACAACACCTTATACTCCTGGTGGACGACTCATGAACAACACCTTATACTCCTGGTGGACGACTCATGAACAACACCTTATACTCCTGGTGGACGACTCATGAACAACACCTTATACTCCCTGAAGACGACTCATGAACAACACCTTATACTCCTGGTGGACGACTCACGAACGACCAATACCCCCAACCACACGTCATAGATGCCCCCTCCCCTTACACCTGGCACCTGCGTCCCATCGTGTACCTCCGCCTCATAAAAGCAACTTTAAGAGGTTGTGTGTCCTCATGGCATGGCCGAGAGAGAGAGAGAGAGAGAGAGAGTTAAGTAGGGTCGCGATAAGGTATCCTAATGTAGAGCCTTTTCACTCCAGCATATCAACAGTAATACATTAATTAATCTCGCCATTTGTAAGCCATTAATTTATGTCTTGTTTATCTAATTCTCCTGTTGTTGTGTTTTTTTTTTACCGTGAGAAACGTTCCTTGACTTTTATTTATTTATTATTAGTAGTATTGTTATTTTTTTTGTCGTATGTTTTTGTTATCAAAGTCTCGGGGTTATGTTCGATAAGCTGTAATCTGTGTCACTGTTTGCCACAGGTAATGGCTTCCTGGTTCACCTGGGGAACTGTGGTAGAGGCAAACACTGGCCTTAAAGTAAGTGTGTGTGTGTGTGTGTGTGTGTGTGTGTGTGTGTGTGTGTGTTGCTCCCGCTACATCTGCGCTTAATATCAGAATTTCCTCATATTTTGGGTAGTTTATTTTTATGATTTTTTTTTTGTCGTTGAGTTTCCAAGAAAATGAACGAGTCTGTTGTTCCTTAAGCTGGTGTCTTCCTCGACGTTCACTTATTTTTTAATTTTGTTTTGGTTCATGTTATCGTTAGCAATCTCATCGTCGTTCACGTCATCATCGTCAATATTCTCTTCGTCGTTCACGTCATCATCGTCAATATTCTCTTCGTCGTTCACGTCATCATCCTCCTCTTCGTCGTTCACGTCATCATCCTCCTCTTCGTCGTTCACGTCATCATCCTCCTCTTCGTCGTCATCATCATCCTCTTCATCACCCTCGTTCATACATGACTGACTTCCGGCGTTAAACTCAGCAGGTGAAGCAGACGAGTGTTTACATTCTCCCGTGTGGTGGTGCTCAGGTCGTGTGTGTGTACAGTACCTGGCATTAGTCTCTATTATAACCATTCCTTTTTAACATAGAAAGTTCGTAACATTATAGATGAAATATGTTAATATCTAGTACATGTTTATATTGTAGCGACCACGACTAAGGACTTTGTACCAACCCCTCAGAGACGCGCCTACCCTACCAACCTGTAACTCATAATATGTTTTACTGAATATAACTGAAGTGATTACAGGTCATTTCACTCTATTAAAATGAATAGCAATAATACCGGTAATAATATATACATTATATATAAAAATAGGACCAGTTTTTGTGTTGTATTTGAATTGTTTTTTTTTTCTCAATAGGTCATGTTGATAGTTAAGGTCACAGAGGTCATATTGATAGGGTCACGAAGGTCATAGGTTGGGGAGTAAGTAATTTCACTAATGGTGTTACAGTAAGCCTCTTGAAGCCTCCCGTCTTGATCTATTTCTTACTGCTTGAGGCGTTCAGATCACCGTCTCCCACTCACAATGACTCATAATAATAAGTGACTCACAAATACTCTTTTGACAACAAGTTCTTATAAAGAGATCACCGTCTCCCACTCACAATGACTCATAATAATAAGTGACTCACAAATACTCTTTTGACAACAAGTTCTTATAAAGACCACAGGTAACTTGAAAAAATACCTACTCATAATAACTAGGCACCTTAAAACCCACAGGTGCTCATGACGATGCTAAATGACTTACAGTAGCTCACAATGACTCCAAATGACTCATAAATACTCAAAATGGACCTAGATAAATCATAGGTCCTTTACTTGTGATAACATTTAAGTGTCTCACAAGTGCTCATGATGACACCAAGTTAATGTACAGGCATTTATTAAGATGACAAGTGACTCACAGGAGCTGTTTATGATGCCAAGTGACTCACAGGAGCTGTTTATGATGCCAAGTGACTCACAGGAGCTGTTTATGATGCCAAGTGACTCACAGGAGCTGTTTATGATGCCAAGTGACTCATAGGAGCTGTTTATGATGCCAAGTGACTCACAGGAGCTGTTTATGATGCCAAGTGACTCACAGGAGCTGTTTATGATGCCAAGTGACTCACAGGAGCTGTTTATGATGCCAAGTGACTCAAATTTGCTCATAATGACACCAACAGAATCACCGATGTATAAAATTATACTAAATGACTCACAATGACCCTCTGGTATTCATCACGACTCAGAAGTTCTCATAATTACTCCAAGTCAATCACATGTACTCATAAAAACGTTGCATGACTCATAATGACTTCAAGTGACTCACCAGGTGTTGTATTCTTGTCAAGAGTCACAGATGCTCATAATGGTCCTCAGGTGACTCACAGGTGCTCACAATAACATCAATTAACTCACAGGTGTCATAATGATGTCAGGTGACTCAGAGATACTCATTATAACCCCCAAGTAAATCACAGATGCTCATTATGACAGCAGGTGTTATAATGACCACAGGTGACTTAACAGGTGTTCAGCTGTAGTATCAGTGGCGGGGACGGTACACTGTTCTCCTGGTGGCGGGGACGGTACAATGTTCTCCTGTTCCTCATAATGTTCTCCTGGTGGCGGGGACGGTACAATGTTCTCCTGTTCCTCATAATGTTCAGACGACAATGACAGGCCTCTCATTATAGTTTGTGTTATTGACATTGAAAATAACCAAATAACAATAGACTGGAGTTAATCTTTGGTCACGTTTTTATATTTTCCTTAATGTTTCGTTCACATACATTAATATATTGTGTTTTCCTTTTTTTTTTGAAAATCTGGGTGAAAACTGAAATATACAAAAATGAATAAATATATAGTTTGTCTTAATGGTCACCACATCTTCATCATGCGTATATCCTGGTACTGGGTCAGGATGTATACCCCAGTGTACTCTATCATGTTAATCACCTAGTTGACTCATTAATGTGTGACAATTTGTTATATATTCTGTTGCTCGGTGTTATTATAGTGTAAGATTGTGGTAGTAGAGGTGACGGTGGTGTAGAGGTGACGGTGGTAGAGGTGACGGTGGTGAAGAGGTGAAGGTGGTAGAGGTGACGGTGGTGTAGAGGTGAAGGTGGTAGAGGTGACGGTGGTGAAGAAAATTGAAGATTAGATGAAAGAAGTTATGAAAGAATGATGAGGTGACTGTGGTAGGTGAGCGGTGGTAGAGGTGACGGTGGTAGGGTGACGGTGGTGGGGTGGGGTGGTGGGGAATTGAAGGAATTAATTGAAGAGTTGAAGATTAATTAGAGGTGACGGTGGTAAAAGGGAGAACACAGCCACGAGCACAGCCCCTCCGCCCTCCAGAAGCCCTGCCTGTAGCTCACGTATTGAAGGTAATTTAGCCATTGGGAACATCTGCCGCCCGAGTCACAGCACCTGGTTACTGGCTCTTTGAATAACCTGAAGTAGGATCATTCTGTAGGAGGGGACACTATACATTTTATCTGACTGTATGAGAGAGGGACATATCTTCCCTCTCCAACGCAGTCAGACACCCAAGAGATTATCACTGCCTATGTGTGTGTGTGGGGAGGAGTTCCTTTCTCCATTTTGTCTTGCATGGAGGAGTATTTCTGTGTCAGGTGTCGTCTGTTAAATGTATCGTCTTCCTCACACCAAGGCTTAGAGTGTGTTTACTTCTGAGAGTTTTTTTTTTAAGCGAGATTTGACTTCTTGGAGAAATATTTCATTTTTCATACAGCTTGGAAGTAGTTCTGTAAGAGAGATACCCCGACACACCAACTCTCTAGATTTTCTTACTTGTGTAACTGACTGGGAGAGAAGGTCGTAATATAAGCTGCCGGAGATATACCTAAAGAGGAGGACTGGGTTCTATTTCTCGGCCGTCACTCCCGAGTCAGTTGTGGTGAGGAAACCAGACCGGTCGGACGGGCATTGTTTTTTGGTTTTGTTTTTTCATCACGGAGTGGACGGCCGAGAAGACAAGAGGAAGATTATAGAAAAATATGAGAAATTCCCAGAACTGTGGGATATAGCCTGGCCCGAGTACAGTGAGAGTGGCTGGGGTTTTTTAGAGGTGTATGGCGATATATATATATATATATATATATATATATATATATATATATATATATATATATATATATATATATATATATATATATTATATATATATATATATATATATATATTATATATATATATATATATATATATATATTATATATATATTATATATATTATATATATATTATATATATATATATATATATATATATATATATATATATGATATATGATAATTCTCTATCCTTCATCAACTGACTCGCCTGACATATGTATATCTCAGTGTTGTCGCCAGTGTTTCCTAAATCTGGATTATCTGCCGAAAATGGTTCTCTTTATCAGTTAATGATATTTTCAGGAAGATCCGAAACTAATGTCTGTCTTCCAAATACAGTTGTCTGTGCAGTGTTGCATATGCACCAAGTTGCACTCGTCTGACATTCCAAAGTTTTAAACAACTTGTCCACATTAATTTTCCTTTTCTTGTATGTAATGTGACCAATGATGCTGCAGCAGCTTCCTGGTGCACGGAGGGCGCCTTGCTGACCCAGATTAAGGGTACTGAGATACACGTGTCTTGAGAGTCCAGTGTCCCACTCACCATTGTAAACGGTCTGGAACAAGTCTCCGGATATTTCCAGGCGAGTGTTTCAGGAAGGGATCTAGACTAGTTCTTCCAGGAATTTTCTTTACGGTGTGAAGAACCTTGACGTAAATCTCTAGAGAAGGTCTCAAGCGAACCTTACCAGAGGTAGACACAACAAAGGTTGCTGGTAGGCGACAGTTGGTCTTGGGTAATAACTGGTGTTCCTCGTGTTGTATTAGATATTAACTGATCATTAATCGTAGTTTCTTCCAAGTTTAGGGTTTTTTGGTGATACCTTGTTGACTGGAGACTAAATTAAGATTTATTGCAGATGAGTGTGTGAGGATATAGACCTCTCTAGTGTTATGTCTCGTAAGAACATTGTACGTCACCACAGTCAAGTACAATATTTATTTACTTAAAGCTCCCTGGTGAACACTGTCTCACTGTACATACTATACTATGATACAGACAGAGATTCTTGAAAATAAACGAATTAAACTATTATTCTTATATCAAGGAGTCGCGTCGCCGGGGAAGCTTATGTATACTCACTCCTCTTACCCCTTTGGTCACACTCAGGGTTACCACACTCAGGGTTACCACCATATGAAGGATTATGACAACCTTACTAAACGCTGTACCATCATCATCATCACGGTGCAGCAGACGAGTGACCTTTACTTACTGCTCAAAGGTCGCCTCCTCCATTAGTACATGGGAGGCTCTGGCGTTTCCGGTTTAATTGTTTGTGTTCATATTCATGGTAAAGATATTGTGTCATTAGAATAGATCCTTCTGAATAAGTCCACCGATAGTTGATTGGATATTGCAGCTGTACTTTATTTTTAGATTCTTTAAAACGTAAAAGAAAAAAGTGGTGCATTTGGTGAGGTGGTCGCGTGGCGTGGTTCTTTATTTGATGGTCCAGTGAGCGGAAAGTTGTTGGGGGGGCTGTGTTGTTGTTACTGCTACTAGTCTCTCATAACACTTGTAATAGTTGTTACTGATGCTGAAATCTTCTGTAACACAAATAAGATGTCTAAAATGGTATTAAAAGTGGTTAATATACAGTCATCGAGACTAATATATTCACTTGTCGTACCTGCCCTCAGCTGTGGAGCAAGGTACTGTCTGTCTGTCTGTCTGTCCGTCCCCAAAACAACTCGAGTTTGGGTTTACGGATTTGCATTAAACTTTAGTATCTAGATCATTATGTGACACGACCCATACTGATAAAGTTTAGCTGCAAATCATAACAAAATCAACCGTTGCCATAGTGATAGTGTTTTATAGCAACAGCCTTAAGAGTTAGATGTTTACCCTGGCATGTTTACGGCTCGTGGGCAGGGTTTATTTCCACGCAGCTGATTGGTCACCAGTCCTTCCCCATTCCACCCATTCCGTCACAAACTGCCGAGTGAAGAGGCTGGTGATGTGCAGTTACGGTCAACATTCCCTGTACACTTTTGGCATGTAAGTACTTAAGGATCATTAGGAAAGAGGGAATGTAATTTGAACTAATTAATGATGAAAAACAGCATTGTTAGATATGAACCAATTATATATGACCCATGAGTAGATGCCACATACTGCCAACTGTTCAGGGAATTTTGTCCACAACTGTACATAATTAAATTTGTTGATATAAAGAAATAATTTGTCTTCCTCTTTGTCGGTCAGTAATTGTCTTTTAGTTTTTATTTGTTGAATGTTAATGAGGTTTTTCTTAATTCGTGGTGGTATTAATTGTCGATAATTATAAATTTTAATCCTGGTCTGAGTTGGAGTCTGTTCGTCCATTTTTCTGTCCATCCGTCTTTCATTCTGTCTCCATTGGTCCGTCTTTTTTGTCACTCCACCCGTCTGTCTTTCTGTCTCAATCCATCCATCCGTCTGTCTTTCCGTCCCTCTATCCGTCCACTACCCGTTGTTGCTTCTCGCCCGGTGAACACAATGCCTCCTTGAACTCCGGCAATACTGTCTTGAGCCTTCAGAGAGTCCGTGTCACATAGAGAGTGAAGACGTGAGCCTTCTAGTGTGACGGGGAGTTATTAACCTTTTTAGAGAGAGAGAGAGAGAGAGAGAGAGAGAGAGAGAGAGAGAGAGAGAGTAAAAGCGTTGTATAGGTATATATTATTTGTAAATTGTCGGCCTCACGTGTAAATGTGTTTTGTAAATAATTCTTAATATTCATGAGATTCGGTAAATATTAAAAAAAAATTACTAATATTTGTACATTTTTGTAAATATTCTTAACCCACTGTGTTACTTTTGTTCATATCACTGTTATTCCTTTGTTATTTGTGTTATGTTCTTTAATAATTTTATTTGTTCATATATTTAAAGTTTATTTGGGTTGAGTAATATTTTAACAAATATTTTTCAATTTGTGATAATGTTTCCTAATATAAAAATTATTATATATTAGTATGTGTGGCCATGTTTAAATGCACCTGGTCATATATAACTGTACTTGGCCATGTATTGTTAGGTATCGCCATGTGTGTCAATGTGAATCTGTGGCCATTTGGAGATACACAGTATATGGTTATCTGAATGTGTGTGGCCATGTGTTAATGTGTCCAGTCAGATGTGAATGTGTGTTAGCGTGGGTGTGTGTGTGTTTGTTTGTTTGTATGTATGTATGTATGTATGTATGTATGTACATTTTCTGGACATTTATAAACATGTGTACGTGTGTAAATATGTATGTATGTATGTGTGTGTATATGGATGGACTTATGGGAAGAGGGAGGAATGTGTGTGTGTGCCATGTACGAGTGACAGCAAAGTAGTAGTACAGTAGTAGTAGTAGTATGTATGTGTGTGTGTGTGTGTGTGTGTGTGTGCATTAACTCGTGGTGGGTGGGTGTAAAGTGTGTGTGTGTGTGTGTATATGTATGTATGAGTGTGTGTGTGTGTGTGTGTGTGTGTGTGTGTGTGTGTGTGTGTGTGTGTGTGCGTGCGTGCGCGTGCGTGCGTGCGTGCGTGCGTGTGTGTGTGTGTGTGCAATGTACGAGTGACAGCTAAGTAGTAGTACAGCAGTAGTAGTAGTGTGTGTGTGTGTGTGTGTGTGTGTGTGTGTGTGTGTGTGTGTGTGTGTGTGTGTGTGTGTACGTACGAGTGACAGCTAAGTGCAGTAGTAGTAGTAGTAGTATGTGTGTGTGTGTGTGTGCGTGTGCATTAACTCGTGGTGGGTGGGTGTAAAGTGTGTGTGTGTATGTATGTATGAGTGTTCGCCGAATGTTTTCAATTTGCGGCCCCATCTGCTCTGGAAGAGATTGGATTATCAGCTTAAAATGGAGCTTTGAGTGGTGAGTTGGCGAGCCGTGAGCTGTTGACCCTTTATCTCTGTGTCCTGTCATAATAAATTAACGTTTATCCAATAATTATACGTATTTTATCTATAGTTTTCTCTCTCTCTCTCTCTCTCTCTCTCTCTTTAACTCTCTAACATACGAAAAAGGACAGACAGACAGATAGATAAAATGAATTAATATATAGTTTTATTTTTAATATAAACTGTCATTTTATTCGTCGTTTATTAATACAATTCATAACAATGTACTGTATATTATATTGATGAACTTCCAGGGTTACATCACAGTGTTGTATAGTTGACAGCCAGGTGTTGTTCTTCCCATGCTAACACCAATTCAATTTTATGGCTAATATTTTATTCACAATATGCGTCAGAGGTACAGTACAGTTGCAGATACATATACCAGTGAAAGTACAGTTACAGGTACAAGAGGTAACAATTTGACCCTTTGATGACGAGTATATAACCCTTTGAGGATGATGGTTTAGCCCTTTAATGACTCAAGGGGTTAAATACAGGTGTTGGCTTAGGTTCAATTACAGGTGTAGGTTCAGGTACAAATACAGGTGTAGGTTCGTACAGGTAAAGGTTCAAGTGCAAGTACAGGTAGACAATAGGTAAATGCAAATATACAGGTACAATTACTAGTACAAAAGTAAGTAAAGGTCTAGATAAAGTTACGATTACAGGTACAAGCACAGGTAGAGTAATTAAGGCATTACCTGTGTTACTTGATGCTATGGTTGGTAAAACTGTGACATCACGTTATTATGTAGTACAGGCAGCCAGCCAGCCACGTGATCAATCAGTTAATTTGACCTGAGTGGCACAAAACTTCATCCGGACAGTCAAAATGCTAAACCAGTCAGCCACTCAAATGTCTTATATAACCATCTCATCAGAACACTTAACCAATCAGATTAGTAAACTAGTTTCTCAGTCACAACACTTAACCGACTAAGATATTATATTAGCTAACCACTTTTTTTTAACCAGTTACACACTTGTTAGTAACAGTCAGTCATTCAGCTGACAGTCTATTGTGAGACTGTCAGGCTGGGGTGCAGTTAATCACACGCTGAGTCACTTAAATTAAAAGTCGGATTGGGTTTGTAAAAGGAAAATCTGATATCTTTAATATGATGTTTTTAATTTGGTTATCTGCGTGTTATCAGCGGGGGTCAGTTGCCAGGGTCACCAGAAGGACGGACGACCAAGAGTAATGCCACATGTTCACTATGTATCACCAAACGTCACTCAGAGGTTAATATATACATCTGACACATAATTTACTGTATGTGTCTATTCTGGGTTCATCTGGCCACACACACACACACACACACACAGGGTCATATGAAGATTAGCACCCCTAGCATATTTCACCTAACCTTACCTCTCACCTCACCTAACCTAACCTAACCCCCCCAGGTAGCATTAGGGTTCTTAATTATCAGGTGAAATAAGGTGTGTTTACTTGTGTGTGGTGTGTCGCCCTTGAACTGATCTGTAGAACTTTGCTCGAATATTCGTAAACCTGAAGCAGACATCTTTACTCTATAACCTTAAGCGGTGTAAAACAATCGTATTATGAGGCGTAAAATTTTATAGATAAAATTTTATGTCTGACTTAACTCATTCCTCCTCACTGTCAGTTCTCATAATTTACAGTATAGAAGGGCATAAGTCTCATCCGGTCGGTTTCTTCCATCACGTGTGTGGTTGTTGTGGTAATCAGCTTTATGGACTGATCCGACTGATGTGTGTCATGTTACTCCAGTGATTGCTAAGAGCTCACGCATCTCCATCTAAATTGCTTCACTTGTCATGGTCATTAAGCTTAGTGAAGTATTAAGCTCTTGATAATTATAAGCTTAAATTGTGATAATTCGTCGCAGTGATAACATTAATTCACTTAAATAATTTAATTATTATATACCACTTTTATTCGAGTTGACAGATATTACAATAAACACTAACTTGTTGCTGCTACACTACACTTCACTACACTACACTACACTACACTACACTACACTACACTACACTACACTACACTACACTACACTACACCTGATAAAAACAGTGGCAGGTGTACAGAAAAGAGTGTTGGGTGATGGATATTGTTGTGTCACTTTAGTCAGGATTTAATTTTTTTTACACCGTCTGGAAAGTAATTGAAATTATCTAACAAAAGCCTGCAGGCGTATTCAAGGTGACATCTGCCGTACTCAAAAGCCTGCAGGTGTATTTAAGGTGACATCTGCCGTATTCAAAAGCCTGCAGGTGTATTCAAGGTGTGACATCTGTCGTACTCAAAAGCCTGCAGGTGTATTCAAGGTGACATCTGTCGTACACGTCTGAAGGGCCAGCGGCTCGATTGTAAACACGAAATATGACGTTATTGTTATGTAAAGACGGGAGGTTCCTTTAAGACGGGAGGTTCCTTTAAGACGGGTGTGGCCGCTGTTTGAAGGACTTGGACCAGATGATGTATTACGGTGGTGACACATCAGTCGTGGGTAACAGTCTTATAAATTAAATAATATAACCATGGGACGTAGTTTTAGGTTATTACATAAATTACACAAATACTAACAATATTTTCTTAGGCTTATTGAAACGGATTGAAGATAATATTTACCCGATATTAAAAAAATAACAATGTAATCGTTTTTTCTTAAAATATCAAAGCTTAGCGGTGCAATATGACAACACAGGTGGTAGCATGTGTTATGTGTGTCAAAAGTGGCCACCTAGAGTGATACAGCCACACACTGACTTACATTTATAATACCCTGGTGAGTCTGTGTGTTGGTAGGATATTAAAAAAGAAATGGTATGTGACGACACTCCCACAGACGAATGGTCAAACTAACACAATTGTTTGAAGGGTTTAAATATATAATAATATTAATTATAGGAAGTTTTAAGTTATTATAGATCTATCATTTATTTTTTTTAAACTTATTAATGTTGTGAGAAAATCTATGAAAATGTTAACAATGACCTTTAAATTTGAGTAATTTTTGGCCTTTCTGAGTGAGTGTGTGTGTGTGTGTGTGTGTGTGTGTGTGTAACCATCTAATTCCATTACAATTAATCGTATCGACAAATTAAAAGTAAAAAAATAAACTGGAGAGGATGACTGGCCCCATGACCTGCTATAAATCATTAGCTGTCATAACAGTTGAGGGCATTAGTGTGTGGCCGCCAGCTGGTGTGTTGACCAGTGAGGCTCATGTGTACCTCCCGTGTGTTGTGTTGACCAGTGAGGCTCATGTGTACCTCCTGTGTGTTGTGTTGACCAGTGAGGCTCATGTGTACCTCCTGTGTGTTGTGTTGACCAGTGAGGCTCATGTGTACCTCCCGTGTGTTGTGTTGACCAGTGAGGCTCATGTGTACCTCCCGTGTGTTGTGTTGACCAGTGAGGCTCATGTGTACCTCCTGTGTGTTGTGTTGACCAGTGAGGAGTGTACCTCATGTGTACCTCCGTGTGTTGTGTTGACCAGTGAGGCTCATGTGTACCTCCTGTGTGTTGTGTTGACCAGTGAGGCTATGTACCTCCTGTGTGTTGTGACCAGTGAGGCTCATGTAACTCCTGTGTGTTGTGTTGACCAGTGAGGCTCATGTGTACCTCCTGTGTGTTGTGTTGACCAGTGAGGCTCATGTGTACCTCCTGTGTGTTGTGTTGACCAGTGAGGCTCATGTGTACCTCCCGTGTGTCTGTTGACCAGTGAGGCTCATGTGTACCTCCGTGTCGTGCTGACCAGTGAGGCTCATGTGTACCTCCTGTGTGTCGCTGACCAGTGAGGCCCATGTGTACCTCCTGTGTTGTGTTGACCAGTGAGGCTCATGTGTACCCTGTGTGTCGTTGACCAGTAGGCTCATGTGTACCTCCTGTGTGTGTGTGTTGACCAGTGAGGCTCATGTGTACCTCCTGTGTGTCGTGTTGACCAGTGAGGCTCATGTGTACCTCCCAGTGTTGTGTTGACCAGTGAGGCTCATGTGTACCTCCTGTGTGTTGTGTTGACCAGTGAGGCTCATGTGTGCCTCCCGTGTGTTGTGTTGACCAGTGAGGCTCATGTGTACCTCCTGTGTGTCGTGTTGACCAGTGAGGCTCATGTGTACCCCCTGTGTGTTGTGTTGACCAGTGAGGCTCATGTGTGCCTCCCGTGTGTTGTGTTGACCAGTGAGGCTCATGTGTACCTCCTGTGTGTCGTGTTGACCAGTGAGGCTCATGTGTACCTCCTGTGTGTTGTGTTGACCAGTGAGGCTCATGTGTACCCCCCGTGTGTTCGTCAGGATAATATGAATAGTGTTCGTGTTCATTTATCTCATAGTATTAATAGGTTAGAGACACATTGCTGTACCTTCATTGATACTGAGTTTAAATAACATTCTAAGACCTCAGTACTTGCTAAGGTTTTTTTCTGATTTTATGTTAAATTAGACGATGATGATGTGGTGTGTGTCTGTGTATACTGAGCTAGGCAGTCAGTATATGGTGCTCAGTGTACACACCTCCTAACCCTGACAATAATCATACTGAACCATTCCTTCAGTATTTAACACCGACCTGTAATGTATTAAATCATTCAATCACACTTCTCAAGACTAAGTGTGGACGCGTGTTGATATCAGTGTGTTCTCAGTCAACCAGTTGGTATTCGTCAGCAGCCAGTTAACATTAAGCACCCAGTCAGATCAACAGTCACAGACACAACACTCTAGCCTCCCTCGTGGTAACACCCCTCACACACATATATATCCCGACGACAGGGAGGGGAGGGGGAGATCTTTACCTCAACACACTGGTAATCCTCGCCTAGCATTCCTGGTCATGGCTGGGTGGTCATGGGGTGGTCATGGCTGGGTGGTCATAGCTGGCTGGGTGGTCATGGCTGGGTGGTCATGGCTGGGTGGTCATGGCTGGCTGGCTGCGGTCGGCTGGGTGGTCGTGGCTGCGGTCGTGGCTGGGTGGCCGCGGCTGGGTGGTCGTGGCTGGGTGGTCATGGCTGGGTGGTTGTGGCTGGGTGGCTGCGGCTGGGGTGGTCGGCTGGGTGGCCGGCTGGGTGGTCATGGCTGGCTGGTCATAGCTGGGTGGTCATGGCTGGAGGGATCATGGCTGGGTGGTCATAGCTGGAGGGGTCATGGCTGGGTAGTCAAGGGTAAGGACAATCGTTTAGTGGTGAAAGCTCAGAGGCAATAGTTGTACTGACTCTAGCCTATACGAAATACACTTGTCAGGTCCAGGTGGGTGTAGACTGGTGTAGAGTATCACAAACAGTACACATAACTAGTGAATTTAAGACAGTCATAACCCTATGTGACTGGTGACCGTGGCACACTTAACAGTCATATTCAACAATGGTTTTAGACAGTCACACAGAGGAAGTGTACCGTTGTGATAGGCCCTCGGGTGTAAATATACAACACAGGCGTCAGTATCCCGTAGTAGCGAGGGTCAGAGACAAGACTGATAAAGTGATCTTAAATGCCTCTTCCATAAGGCTTGATATTGCCAACTTTGTCAGGGATAGAGAGGGGGGAAGCGGTTGAGAGAGAGAGAGAGAGAGAGAGAGAGAGAGAGAGAGAGTCAACACCCCTCACCTGACGAAGCAACACCTGAGTAATAATTGCTTATTACTGCACCCATTACCTGTGCAACACTGGGGCAACGGCGATAATTGTGGTGGTTGGTTGAGGGATGGTTGTTGTTGTTGTGCTTGGTTGAGAGATAATTGTTGTTGTTGTGCTCGGTTGAGAAATAATTGTTGTTGCTGTGCCGGTTGAGAAATTGTTGTTGTGGTTAATTGAGTAAAAAATTGTTGTTGTTAGAGAGTTAATTGTTGTTAAGATGAGAGAAAGACAGACGAGACAGTCAAACGAGAGAAACAGATAAAAGTAGAGTAGGAATAAAGGAGAGAGAGAGAGGAGAGAAAGAGAGAGAGAGAGAGAGAGAGAGAGAGAGAGAGAGAGAGAGAGAGACTTGTGGTCACGGTCACAAGAGAAGGTACAAGTGGAAGAAGAGGGGGGGAGGAGGAGAGGAAGGAAGAGGAGGAGAGGAAGGAAGAGGAAGCAAGTCATATAGCCTCTAGTCTAGTTCATCTCCCTCGCCAGCTTTGAGTGCCTCACCCCGGCTCCTCCACTTCTCATTTTTTCCTCCTAACCAACGCGTATATACACATTCAGGTGGAACTCGGGGGTATATATACACATTCAGGTGGAACTCGGAGGTATATATACACATTCAGGTGGAATCCGGAGGTATATATACACATTCAGGTGAAACTCGGAGGTATATATACACATTCAGGAACTGCAGGTATATATACACATTCAGGTAAAACTTGGAGGTATATATACACATTCAGGTGAGAATCCTGCAGGCAGGCACATTCAGTAAACTCGGAGGTATATATACACATTAAGGTGAAACTTCAGAGGTAAGAATTTTTCAGCAGGGTGACCGACATAAAGAGTGCTGAGCTAGCTTATAAGGAGTGCTGAACAATTTATAAGGAGTGCTGAGCTATTTAAAAGGAGTGCTGGGCTATTTATAAGGAGTGCTGAGCTATTTATAAGCAGTGCTGACCTATTCATTAGGATTGGTGAGCTATTTTGGGCGTTCTGAGCTATTTATAGGGAGTGCTGAGCTATTTATAAGGAGTGCTGAGCTATTTAGAATATCAAGTAAAAATAACCCTTGATTTAATTACACTTCTCTTATGAAACTGAGCTACTTATAATGTTTCTCGTAAGACACTTCCTCATATGGAGCTATTAAAATATCCTCGTGCAAAAATCGTGAGTTGTAAATAATTAATCTTCTATATCTTTTAGTTAATGTGAAAGGTAGAACTGAGGTATTTAGAGTATGTCGTATGAATCTTTGAGCTATTTAGAATTAGCCGGTGTTAAGCTGAGATGTTTCAAACTTCTCTCATGAAATTCTGGAGGTATTTGAGTTTTCTGCGATGTAATTTTGGTACTTTTTAATTTTCTTTACAACTGAGGTATTTATTATTCTTAATGATAAACTGGTGAGATATTTAGGACTCTTACCGTGGGAGTTATTACTTGAAACTAGGGTATTTGAAACTGAGGTACTTGAAGCTGAGGTACTTGAAACTTGGGGTATTTGAAACTGGGGTATTTGAAACTGGGGTATTTGAAACTGGGGTACTTGAAACTGAGGTATTTATTGTTCCCTGTAAGTCACTGAGATATATAGTATTTTATGAAACTTGGAGATATTTAGAATAACATAACACTTGTAATGCAGTACAGAGACTGAGGTATTTTTGTCCTCCTTTTCAGTAACTCCCAGCCTTTTAGACACATTTTTCTCGAAACTCAAGAGATATTCAGAAATCTCTTAAAAATTTCGGAGATATTTAGAAATCGTATGAAACTCGAGAGGTATTCAGAAATCTCTTATAAATTTCGGAGATATTTAGAAATCCTCGTAATAAACTGAGTTACTTGATTCCACGACTTAAAATATTTTGTCTTGGTTAAGTGAGATGAATGAATAACACATGATTCACTTTGGTTGTGTTGAGTTTCGAGTTACGTGTTGGTTTTAATTTGTGAAAGTCAACTCTGAACTTTTGTAATAATTATATTTGTGTGTTCCTTATAATGAGGTAACCATAGCAGTGTAGGTAGTGAACTGTGGGTAGCTAAATCCGTAGACTTTTGATGGTTTTTATATCAGTAAAATATTTAAGTCGTTTGTGTGTGTGTGTAATCATTCACGTCTTTGCTAGTATGGTGTTGGATTAATGACAGGTATGTGTGCAAGTGTAAGGTGAAAATAGCTTATATTAGTATTGTGGTCATATGTTATTGCGTATGACTGTTGTACTGTGTGTGTGTTTTAATATACCTGGTTATACGTGATGACAGTAATGTTAACAAAACACCAAGGTAGAGGAATCGGAAATAAATATAATTATACATCATCAACAAATTAATTATACCCGCACCTACTACAAGATTTACTTATTTTTAATGTTGTAAATCTAACTTGTAGACAGTTAACCTTTACATGTTGTGTTTTATGTTGACAACGTTAAGTAAACACAATATAGTTAACTGAAGGACCCGAAAAGATATATATATATATATATATATATATATATATATATATATAATTGAACTCATAACTAGTATTGATGGCGTCGTTTCATTAATTTTTTCTGGGCATGTTTCATTTTATGAAATGCAAATGGCCAAGTGACCGACAGTTCAATTTGTGTTTATTGTATCAATAAAATCTTATTACGATAGGTTACATTATTCTTATCTGTAGTAAATAACTATACAATAATGTTTGATTACATTGACTATGACGATGATTCTGTCAGTGTGTGTGTGTGTGTGTGTGTAGACGAGTTTTCTCCCCAAGTAAGTGTGATTCCTAAGCCTATATTAACCTTTCTTGTATGGAAAGGAAGTTTCAACTATGCACATATAATAACTATTTACGACAAAGATCTAGCATGAAGGTCATACCAGTAGACACACAACCTAAGAACATAAAACGTTTCCTAATTACAGAAGACACACAATATCTTACAGTAAGGTGAGGTAAGTTGGTCATTATTTGTACCTGTAGGAGGTGTGTGTTGCTGCACTGTGCTCCATAATATCCAATAGGTGCCTCAGTTCCGGCCTGAAACCATACCATCCCAACCATACAGTTTCTCACCACAATTCTCTTTTTGGGGCCTCACAAAAGAAATTAAATCAGATGTTCAAAGTCCTTAGAGTTCTCGCTAGCTGTCTTGTTTCAGTGATTAGTAGATATAGTAATTTTAGTAGGAACGTGAAAATGTATTATATATTCTACTACTATAATAATAATAATAATAATAAAATTCCCGAATAGAAACAAATTCTTCCCGCGAACCAATACCATGGCAGGATATATATTGAAACCGTAACACTATACCACTTAATTAAGGAAGTCACCTCTGGAGACTCTTTATATCATCATATTTTAACCTTCGGAAAGCCCAAATGTTATCATGGCACAACACTTGCTCAGTCTGATTATGAACTACACCAAATATTTAATCACGTGGACTTTACAGCAAGTTAATTAAACCTCCCAAGATTGGTGGGGGCCTACAAGCCCGTTCTCGGGTTATTTTGGAGATACTTAGACAGACAGGCAAAGACCACACCCTCACCTGCAGTTGTGGGCAGAGTAAGAATAGCTGTAATAATAATAGTAGTAGTAGTATTGATAAACAGATTGAGCTAATACTGTCTTTAGCTTAAGAGTTACAGCTATAAACTGCAGGGAAGCAGTACACTAAGCCTTCAGTACACTGCACTCAACCTTCGTCACTTCACTCAACCTTCCTCACTTCACTCAACCTTCCTCACTTCACCAACTGTAAACACATTTGTCAATTAAAATCTGGGAGGAGGGGGGGGGGGTGCTCCGGGTGGGCCAAGGAGGGTCCCGGGTGCGAACCAGTGTCAGGATTTGAAGGCTGTATCTACTCGACCTCCGCAACCTGTAAATTATACAGTTGTATTAATATTGACATGGCTAAGCCTTTTGAAAGCTGTAGCTCCCTTGAAAAGGCGCCTGGTGTAAAATTCATGAAATATTTACAGAATATGAACTACAGGGTGTAACGTTGTGCAGGAGGTAAACAGTGTAGGCTAACACGTAGCGGGGACGTGTGGTGCACTTAATAATACAGCTAAATTTATGAACACTTTATCTCCTGTAGAGAGAGAGAGAGAGAGAGAGAGAGAGAGAGAGAGAGAGAGAACACGTTGGTGTCGTAAGGGTCTCTTGACACCCACCCAAGATAACCTACATTACACCGCCCCTGTTGACACTTGCTCTCTCTCTTTCTCTCTCTATTCTTTTTCTCCTTTCATATTTTCTCCCTGTCTTTGTCAATCTTCACTGGGCCGCCCGCTGTCACTGTTGTTGAGAGGTCAGATGTACGCTGGTCGTGTGGCTCCATTATATGAAACAAAATCCAACCTGACACAATATGCCGGCTGTGTTTAGCATCACAGTCACACAGAACAGTGCATGAGACACACACTATTAGCTAGGAAAAAACCACCCCAAGCTACAACTAGTTAATATGTTGAAGGTAGCACACTCGCCTGGTAAGCAAGACACCTTAGCTTCAACCGTCCAGCTACAAGTAGTTAATATGTTGAAGGTAGCACACTCGCCTGGTAAGCAAGACACCTTAGCTTCAACCGTCCAGCTACAAGTAGTTAATATGTTGAAGGTAGCACACTCGCCTGGTAAGCAAGACACCTTAGCTTCAACTGTCCAGCTACAACTAGTTAATATGTTGAAGGTAGCACACTCGCCTGGTAAGCAAGACACCTTAGCTTCAACTGTCCAGCTACAACTAGTTAATATGTTGAAGGTAGCACACTCGCCTGGTAAGCAAGACACCTTAGCTTCAACTGTCCAGCTACAACTAGTTAATATGTTGAAGGTAGCACACTCGCCTGGTAAGCAAGACACCTTAGCTTCAACCGTCCAGCTACAACTAGTTAATATGTTGAAGGTAGCACACTCGCCTGGTAAGCAAGACACCTTAGCTTCAACTGTCCAGCTACAACTAGTTAATATGTTGAAGGTAGCACACTCGCCTGGTAAGCAAGACACCTTAGCTTCAACTGTCTAGCTACAACTAGTGAATATGTTGAAGGTAGCACACTCGCCTGGTAAGCAAGACACCTTAGCTTCAACTGTCCAGAAGTGATGGATGTTTGGGCAGGTTCCTTTGGTCCACGCCTCTGTGTTTACCCACCAGTAACTGGGCAACTGTGGGTGTAAATAATTGATTTCGGGGATTGTATTTCGAGGTATTGCTTGGCCTGTGAGCTGTTCCCTGACAACTCTATACACATTCCACCACTTGAGGGTGTGTGTTGTGTGTGGGGCAGCTTCTACTCCTTGAACATATCCCCTCCAAGGAGGACCATCACCAGGTCGTCCTCTACCATGCGGGCCAACCATTAGTATTTACTAATTACCTAATACACAGTGACTGGTTAAGGTCATAGAGTGGAATTATTGAGGCAGCATCACACACACCAGGTGATGCCAAGAGACCTCACGAGACTTGGGTGTACCTGAGAGACCCTGACAGTACAGCAAGAGGGAGGGAGGTGGTTTATGACGGTCGCCCAATAGGTGACAAAAACTGGAGGAAACTGTCGTATATTTATGTGGGGTAATTCTTAGCTGCCTGTTCTTTCTTGTCTCGGTTATTATTTCTTTCTCTCCCTCTTTCCTCGTTTACTATTTCTTTGTTTCTGTACCTCGTTTCTATTCTTTTGTCACAGGTAATCAGTGATTGGCAGAGGACCTTTTATATCGGGTATTTAGTCATGCCAGCAGCTGTACGTGTGTGTCTCGATAATCCACTGAGCAAATCAAACTAATATCACTAACTGACTCACAAACAACCTGCCGGAGTAAGACTTTATTCAGGTGCTACACTAACTTCGCATTGCCAAGATTCGTAGTTATTGTTTTATGAAGGAAGTAACTCAGAGCAGAACCTTAACTCATACTCGCTCATGTTGTTACCTATGTGAGGCCACAATTAATATAGCTTCAGTTATAAGAGAGAGAGAGAGATGGAGAATTAGTCTCGAGAGGCTCTCATGAGCTTAGATAGGATCAATGGCACGCAGGTGGTGCCCAGGTGAAGAGCAGAGGTGGCTCTAGGTAGTAGGTGGAGCAACGACACCATCTGTAGGCATCAACAACAGCTGGTGTTAAAACTGGAAGACCTGTGCTGTTGTGAACTGGGGAGACGAACAGCAGCAGGTGGGTGGTAAACGTACACACACACACACCATCAGCAGGCGGACCTCCTCCAGCCATTCCATCAAATTAGTTGGTGGTGAGTGTAGTGGATGGCGGGCGGTATAGGTCGTCCCCTCCACCAGATGCCACCCAACTGCTGGTATCTTGTGGCGAGAAGTGCGGACGACCCACTTCCTGACCTGGGACCTGGGGCCTGGCAGGGCGAGAGGACGCTGTGTTTATGTCAGGTGGTTTGCTCTGAAGGTCCGTGTGACCTGAGACTCGTCTGTGTGCTTCACTGGAAATAGAGGTATAATAAAAGATACTGGATATATGAATCAACAAACATTTAGGCATATTGTAATAAATTTTATTATATTCCAATAAGTGTTTTGAATCATACGTCTGACAGGTGTTATCGGTACTGTATAAGGCTGCCATGCTCCCGTAGGTTATTGTGCTGCACCATTAGTATAATGTACGAGATATACAGAGTAATTTCTCAGGTCTAATTTGGTTGTTAATTAAAAAAATATATATACATGAAACAAATTACACGTGACTGCTCGTTAATACCTTAGAGTTTCTCATCTTAATTATGGGTGAAATGGAGTTGTATTTGAATTACTCTACGCTGCTGATTAACGATTCATTTGGTCTGAACAAATTGCTAATGTCTTGGATCAATAGTCTCCTTAATTAAAAACAAACTACTTAAGTGCCTCTCAATCATTTTGGAGTACTTTTCCGAGAAGATTTGAGTCAGTGTTTTTATGTGGTTTAAGTATTGAGCGCGATGTGGTTTAGGGGAACCATGAACCACCGAGAATTTTAACTATCCATCGAACAACTTAACACAAACAATGATTATAATGTATATGAACCAATAGCACGAACCGTCTCCATGAACCAGCAATACTAGCTAGTCTATGAACCAGTAATACTAGCCAGTCCATGAACCAGTAATACTAGCCAGTCCATGAACCAACAATACTACCCAGTCCATGAACCAGTAATACTAGCCAGTCCATGAACCAGCAATACTACCAAGTCCATGAACCAACAATACCACCCAGTCCATGAACCAACAATATGAATCATCCCAAGAACCAACACCCACTACCTTACGTGTCAATAAGACCAACTATCTCGCAAACCACAACGAAACGACATGGAACGGCAAAACAAACCACATCTCCGAATCAAACGAAGCAACAGACAAACCACCTCTCGAACCACACCTCCGAATCACACAAACAACCATAACTAACTACTCATATCGACGAACCAGTCTAAAAATCCACCTCGCTGGAGATATGAACACGGTAATATAGAGGTGAAAGTGGCGTAAAACAGGCCAGTATCCCTGTAGTTTGGTGAATGTATTCTTTAAAGGGAGTTATGGAGTTTGGTGGGTATTGTGGTGTTGCTCTCCTGTTATTGTGGCGATGTTGTGGTTATTGTGGTGTTTCCCGTTATTGTGGTGTCTACTGTTATTGTGGTGTTTTTTCCTGTTATATTTGTGGTGTTTTGCCGCTTCTCTCTCTTACTGTGGTTGTGCTGTGGCGCGGGACACTACTAAATCCGGCTTAGCTTGGATGTATTGTATAGAGTGATTTAGATGGGCCTTTTTTTGTCATCTGTAGTTGAATAGTGAGTGGGGTAGATGGTGACAGTGGCTGGGACACACACACACACACACACACTCCTGGCAACTTTTTCAATAAGAGTTTGCCGTAAGAAGTATATTAACGACAAAATGTTCCTTTATGTTGTGGGACGATATTATTATTATTTTATCATTATTGTTTTTATTATTTTTATTATCTTTAGTGATATCTAGGAATGTTGTAATGAAACTACTACTACTACTACTACTACTACTTTTTTTTTATTATACTACTACTTCTTCTTCGTGTAAGTACTACTACTACTAATAATATGCGTCACACAAGAAGATCACAAACCCTTATTTAAAAATGGCGTCTACTCGTGCAATAAGAGAATAATGGTCAGTAAACCTGGAACAGACTGTATGGATGACAACATAATGCTGATGTTATGAGGCAGAGACGTCAGCTGTATCATGGGTAATTACCCCTACTACTGGTGTCAGCCTCCACACACACACACACACATTTCCCTTATATTACAATGGGTGTTTTATGGATGTGTATACTCAGTGTTTTCTTAATACACCTACGCACTTGACTTTGTTGTTTGTGAAGGTATTAAAGGATGTTGTCTACTTGGGAACATTTATATTTACCAGATTGTCATTATCACACCCCTACAGTTATTGAAATTTAATAACAACTACTTAGCCTACAGGAGTGACATACAGTAGAGTGAGTAGCGATAGTTGGGGAAATATTTTTTCATCTCTAATCTCCAGAAAGAGTTTTTGAATTTTCTTGTGAAGACATTGGTTGCATTAACGAGTTTTCTGAAGTGTTTATTTACGTAACTAATGTCCTTAACTATCTCCCTAGCACCTTAACTGTTGGATGTCGCTTTTAATATTTTATTTGGATAACGCCAGCGAGACCCCCCTAGTACCCAAGGGTTAATGTGACCTTTGACGGGGTAATCTCTCACTGGTTCTGGTTACTGTGAGTGATGTTGCTTCATTTATAACTGGAATTCAATTTTTTTTTTTCTTGGCTTTCAAATTAGTCTTCTGTCTCTCCCTCACCACACCACGAACTCGTAAGGTCATTTATTATTCAAGTGGATATATAATTTTCTTCCTTAATAGATACGAGTTACCACTG
Source organism: Homarus americanus (assembly GCF_018991925.1). Lineage (NCBI taxonomy): Eukaryota > Metazoa > Arthropoda > Malacostraca > Decapoda > Nephropidae > Homarus > Homarus americanus. The sequence continues at coordinate 151,997 of NW_024732711.1, forward strand.
GCTCGTTTACTGTCACTCTTCAGTCTTCTCTCAATAGGAAATACGACATGTTTTGACTTCCTCTTGGTTCTGTCTTATTGACCTCAGCAGACCATCACCACATTGACGCTATCCTACCAAGGGTTTTATTTTAAGTTAATTTGTTATGGTGTACTTGGCCGAGGAAAAGACACTGTAATACTGTAATAGGCAATTTCTATTTACAGATTTATGCGTAAAAAACAAGAGAGGGGAATCCAGTTGCATGTTGGGAAGTCTACAGTACATATTGTTTGTAATAATTGACTTTACATTACATAATAAGTGGGAGTTACAGTTTTGTGTTGTATCCCACACCTGCTGTATCCCACACCTGCTGTATCCCACACCTGCTGTATCCCACACCTGCTGTATCCCACACCAGCTGTATCACGATCAGTCAGTACCTCCAATGTGTCACTTTCACTCACCTTCCAACCATCCTTCTGGCTTTTATCATTTCACCTTCGACATTACATAATCGAAAATCGCTGTCATGATATTAGTGTGATTAAATTTTACGAGATTCAATACATTAGAAGTATGGATTCCTCCCTCCCCCCTGTGTCTTCACCTCCTTCCAGCTCCAGGCAGAAATTAACACTGTCAGATATATGTAATTAACACTTTTATGTGCTAAATATAACACAAGGGGTGAGTTTTAATTGCGTTCGTAACTGGGAGGAATATTACAAATAACCAGATTAATGATAATTTTCACTATTTTTTAATTAAACTAATCCTGTAATATATATATATATTTTTAAGGTAAATTTATCTCAAGGGGGTGAGATTCTGGAGAGGTGGAATGTTTAATTGGTTAATGACTATCAGCAGCATCAGTTAAGGTACCATCGTCAGGTCTGAGGGTTGGCGACTACGGCCCTCCATCCGTATATGGCAGATGGGTGGTGCTCCGGTCCTCATCTACCTTACGGGGTGTACACGTCATGCCCTCAAGCGCCTGGACCATTCAATACTGTTAAAGTGGCCACCACCTTAACTGCTGTGAGATTTATTTTCTTATATGGACCGATAAAAATATATATACATATTCTCCACGTCAACTAAGTTTTATAAGAGGTCGTAAAAAATAAGTTTAGAATTGTAGATGAACTTTAGATTGGGTGATAAAGAATAAGAAATATTACTACCTCAACAATAGCTTCTCCGCGAGACGCCCAAATACAGTATCGGGGAGAAGGGAAAGGAGTGACTTATTGGGCCTTCCTACCTTATCTCTTCCTCTTGACACGAGACAAGAGAACATAGTCACCATTACTCTTGTGTCGTCTGTTAAATGAACCAGATAATTATGACAAATTCTCACATCATCAATTTAAGAAAAAAGTTAAACCCACTAGCCTTGGAGACTCCGGGACCTGGACACTCTGGCTGAAAAATTAAAGAAGTATTACGAGGAAAAATGAAAAACTTGTGGCAAGAATTTGGTGAACTTGTAAGTAATTGATGCAGTGTTGCCAACTCATGCCCTGGGGCCATACAGTGTTGCCAACACATATGAAAGTTATGGAATGCTGCAATCTGGTACCTGGGGATCATACAGTGTTGCCAACTAATACTCAGGGTCATACAGTGTTGCCAACTGATACACGGGGTCATACGGTGTTACCAACTGATACACGGGGTCATACGGTGTTACCAACTGATACACGAGGTCATACGGTGTTACCATCTGATACACGGGGTCATACGGTGTTACCAACTGATACACGGGGTCATACGGTGTTACCAACTGATACACGGGGTCATACGGTGTTTCCAACTGATACACGGGGTCATACGGTGTTTCCAACTGATACACGGGGTCATACGGTGTTACCAACTGATACACGAGGTCATACGGTGTTACCAACTGATACACGGGGTCATACGGTGTTACCAACTGATACACGGGGTCATACGGTGTTACCAACTGATACACGGGGTCATACGGTGTTACCAACTATACACGGGGTCATACGGTGTTACCAACTGATACACGGGGTCATACGGTGTTACCAACTGATACACGGGGTCATACGGTGTTACCAACTGATACACGGGGTCATACGGTGTTACCAACTGATACACGGGGTCATACGGTGTTACCAACTGATACACGGGGTCATACGGTGTTACCAACTGATACACGAGGTCATCCAATTTTCCCCCAGTGAACCATAATTTTCAATGTCAACAGAAACAGTTCCATTTACATCGTAGTGTCTCGCTGACATACATACATACATACATACATACATACATACATACATATGATTAATCACAAATACATTAACGACCACGAGAACATTCCCTCATACGCGTGGATTTTCTACTTGTAATATAAAGTAAATTGGTGGTAGAGTGTGTGTGTGTGTGTGTGTAGACGACTGTGTGTACCACCTGCGGCAGTGTATGCGGCGGAAGTCCTAATAAGTGAAGGAGATGAGTCTTATTGATGGTGGTAGTGGTGGTAGTACTGGTGGATGGTGGTACTGGTGAGTGTTGTGGTGGTAGTACTGGTGGATGGTGGTACTGGGGAGTGTTGTGGTGGTAGTACTGGTGGTGGTGGTACTTGTGGTAGTGGTAGTACTGGTGGATGGTGGTAGTACTTGTGGTGGTGGTACTGGTGAGTGTTGTGGTGGTAGTACTGGTGGATGGTGGTACTTGTGGTAGTGGTAGTACTGGTGGATGGTGGTACTTGTGGTAGTGGTAGTACTGGTGGATGGTGGTACTTGTGGTAGTGGTAGTACTGGTGGATGGTGGTGGTAGTGGTAGTACTGGTGGATGGTGGTGGTAGTAGATTTGATTTTGATTTTGCCGCTTACAGCAGCTACTTTATTGTGCACCCACCATCCTGTGAGCGTAGCCCAAAAGGATTACAGAGTAGCGTTTACAAAGGGTCATAATAATTAACCCCCGTTGTCAGGATATTATGGCACTGAATGTTACACAGTATTTCAATTACATTATTTGTTTAGTTCTATACATAAAGGGTAACTTATTCACAACTGCGTGAGTACAGGCGTGTGAGGCAGTATGTCTGGCCGCACACTTTGTTTCCACATTTACCTGAGAAGTATTGGTAGTACTGGTAGTGGGGTTAATATAAGTGGTGGTGATAGTTGTAGTAGTGGTGGTGATGGTGGTGATAGTTGTGGTGATAACCTATGCTAATGGTCGAAGCTGTGGTGATGGTGGTGATAGATATAGTGGTGGCTTGTGGTAGTAGTGGCGTCGGTACGGGTGGTTAAGGAATCTGGTGGTGTATGGTTGATATTGATGGTAGTGAGGCCGTTAATGGTGGTGTTTGGTTGATAATGATGGTAGTGGAGCAGTTAATGGTGGTGTATGGTTGATAATGATGGTAGTGGAGCCGTTAATGGTGGTGTATGGTTGATATTGATGGTAGTGGAGCAGTTAATGGTGGTGTATGGTTGATATTGATGGTAGTGGAGCAGTTAATGGTGGTGTATGGTTGATATTGATGGTAGTGGAGCAGTTAATGGTGGTGTATGGTTGATAATGATGATAGTGGGGCAGTTAATGGTGGTGTATGGTTGATAATGATGGTAGTGGGGCCTGGTGGTGTATGGTTGATAATGATGGTAGTGGGGCCGTTAATGGTGGTGTATGGTTGATAATGATGGTAGTGGGGCAGTTAATGGTGGTGTTTGGTTGATAATGATGGTAGTGGAGCAGTTAATGGTGGTGTTTGGTTGATAATGATGGTGGTGGAGCCGTTAATGGTGGTGTATGGTTGATAATGATGGTAGTGGAGGGCCAGTTAATGGTGGTGTATGGTTGATATTGTTCAGGTAGTGGGCGGATTAATGGTGGTGTATGGTTGATAATGATGGTAGTGGGGCCGTTAATGGTGGTGTATGGTTGATGGTAGTGGGGCAGTTAATGGTGGTGTATGGTAATGATGGTAGTGGGCCAGTTAATGGTGGTGTATGGTTGATAATGATGGTGATGGAGCAGTTAATGGTGGTGTATGATTTGATAATAATGGTAGTGGAGCAGTTAATGGTGGTGTTTGGTTGATAATGATGGTAGTGGAGCCGTTTAATGGTGGTGTATGGTTGATAATGATGGTAGTGGGCAGTTAATGGTGTGTATGGTTGATAACAGAGTGGTAGTGGAGCAGTTAATGGTGGTGTATGGTTGATGTGATGGTAGTGGGCTGGTTAATGGTGGTGTATGGTTGATAATGATGGTAGTGGAGCAGTTAATGGTGGTGTGGTTGGTATGATGGTAGTGGGCCAGTTAATAGTGGTGTATGGTTGTTGATAGCCAGTGGTAGTGGAGCAGTTAATGGTGTTGTATGGTTGATAATGATGAAGTAGTGGAGCAGTTAATGGTGGTGTATGATTTGATAATGATGTTGGAGCAGTTAATGGTGGTGTATGGTTGATAATGATGGTAGTGGGCAGTTAATTGGTGGTGTATGGTTGATAATGATGGTAGTGGGCAGTTAATGGTGGTGTATGGTTGATAATGATGGTAGTGGAGCAATTTAATGATGGTGTATGGTTGATAATGATGGTAATTGGGGCCGTTAATGGTGGTGTATGGTTGATAATGATGGTGATGATTAATGGTGGTGTATGGTTGATAATGATGGTAGTGGAGCAGTTAATGGTGGTGTATGGTTGATAATGATGGTAGTGGGCCGTTAATGGTGGTGTATGGTTGGTAATGATGGTATTGGGCCGTTAATGATGGTGTGGTTGATAATGATGATGGAGCCGTTAATGGTGGTGTATGGTTGATAATGATGGTGAGTGGAGCCGTTAATGGTGGTGTATGGTTGATATTGATGGTAGTGGAGCGGTTAATGGTGGTGTGTGGTTGTTAATGGTGGTAGTGGAGCCGTTAATGGTGATTGTCGTTTGATAATGATGGTGATGGAGCCGTTAATGGTGGTGTATGGTTGATAATGATGGTAGTGGAGCAGTTAATGGTGGTGTATGGTTGATAATGATGGTAGTGGAGCCATTAATGGTGTGGTTGGTAATGATGATGGTATGAGCCGTTAATGATGGTTGACCGTGATGGTAGTGGTACGTTAATGGTGGTGTATGGTTTGATGATGGTAGTGGAGCAGTTAATGGTGGTGTAGTTTGGTATGATGGTAGTGGAGCCGTTAATGGTGGTGTATAGTTTGATAATGATGGTAGTGGAGCAGTTGGTATGGTTGATAATGATGGTAGTGGGCATTAATGGTGGTGTATGGTTGATAATGATGGTAGTGGAGCAGTTAATGGTGGTGTATGGTTTGATAATGATGGTAGTGGGCCAGTTAATGGTGGTGTATGGTTGATAATGATGGTGGAGCCGTTAATGGTGGTGTATGGTTGATAATGATGTTGAGTGGGGCGGTTAATGGTGGTGTATGGTTGATATGATGGTAGTGGGCCGTGGTTAATGGTGGTGTATAGGTTTGATAATGATGGTAGTGGAGCAGTTAATGGTTTGGTGTATGGTTGATAATAATGACATTGGGCAGTTAATGGTGGTGTTTGGTTGATAATGATGGTAGTGCGTTAGGTGTGTTGTATGGTTGATAATGATGGTAGTGGAGCAAGTTAATGGTGGTGTATGGTTGATAATGATGGTAGTGGAGCAGTTAATGGTGAATTGTATGGATAATGATGGTAGTGGGCCAGTTAATGGTGGTGTATGGTTGATAATGATGGTAGTGGAGCGGTTAATGGTGGTGTATGGTTGATAATGATGGTAGTGGGCCGGTTAATGGTGGTGTATGGTTGATAATGATGGTGATGGAGCAGTTTAAATGGTGTTGTATGGTTAAATGTGTTAGTGGAGCAGTTAGCTGGTGGTGTAGCGGTTGATAATGATGGTAGTGGAGCAGTTAATGGTGGTGTATGGTTGATAATGGTGGTAGTGGGCTGAATTAATGATGATGGAGCCAGTTAATGGTGGTGTATAGTTGATAATGATGGTAGTGGAGCAGTTAATGGTGGTGTATGGTTGATAATGATGGTGGTGGGGCCGTTAATGGTGGGTGTATGGTTGTTGATAATGATGGTGGTGGGCGTTAATGGTGGTGTATAGTTTGATAATGATGGTGAGTGGAGCAGTTAATGTTGGTGTATGGTTGATAATGATGGTAGTGGAGCCGTTAATGGTGGTGTATGGTTGATAATGATGGTGGTGGGCCGTTAATGATGGTGTATGGTTGATGGTGAGTGGAGCCGTTAGCGTGGTTGGTGTATGGTTGTCATGTTGGTAGTGCGGGCCGTTAGTGGTGTATGGTTGATAATGTTGGTAGTGGAGCGGTTAATGGTGGTGTGGTTGGGTATATGATCAAGTGGCATTATGGTTGATTAATGATGGTAGTGGAGCCGTTAATGGTGGTGTATGGTTGAGTAATGATGGTGATGCGCGACAGTTAATGGTGGTGTATGGTTGATAATGATGATGATGGAGCAGTTAATGGTGGTGTATGGTTATTAATGATAATTGGGCATTGTGGTGGTGTATGGTTGATAATGATGGTAGTGGAGCAGTTAATGGTGGTGTATGGTTGATAATGATGGTAGTGGGCCAGTTAATGGTGGTGTATGGTTGATAATGATGGTATTGGAGCCGTTAATGGTACGTGCTGTGGTTGATAATGATGGTAGTGGGGCGGTTAATGGTGAATTGTATGATTTGATAATGTGATGGTAGTGGGGCAGTTAATGGTGGTGTATGGTTGTTGATATGATGGTGATGGAGCAGTTAATGGTGGTGTATGGTTGATAATAATGGTGATGGGCGTTAATGGTGGTGTTTGGTTGATAATGATGTATTGTGGAGCCGTTAATGGTGGTGTATGGTTGATAATGATGGTAAGTGGAGCAGTTAATGGTGATTGTATGGTTGATAATGATGGTAGTGGAGCAGTTTGGTAGGTGATTGTATGGTTGGTAATGATGGTAGTGGGCTGATTAATGGTGAATTCATATGGTTGATAATGATGGTAGTGGAGCAGCAGTTAATGGTGGGGTATATGGTTGATAATGATGGGTAGTGGGCTAAGTTAATGGTGGATGTGGTTGGTGATAATGAATGGTAGTGGAGCAGTTAATGGTGTTGTATGGTTGATAATGATGGTGATGGAGCAGTTAATGGTGGTGTATGGTTGATAATGATGGTAGTGGAGCAGTTAATGAGCGGTGGTGTATGGTTGATAATGATGGTAGTGGGCCAGATTAATGGTGGTGTATGGTTGATAATGATGGTAGTGGGCCAGTTAATGGTGGTGTATGGTTGATAATGATGGTAGTGGAGCAGTTAATGAACAATTGTATGGTTGATAATGATGGTAGTGGGGCCGTTAATGGTGGTGTATGGTTGATAACAGTGGTAGTGGAGCCGTTAATGGTGGTGTATAGTTTGATAATGATGGTAGTGGAGCAGTTTAATGGTGGTGTATGGTTGATAATGATGATGGTGGTGGAGCCGTTAATGGTGGTGTATGGTTGATAATGATGGTAGTGGAGCCGTTAATGATGGTGTATAGTTGATAATGATGGTGGTGGAGCCGTTAATGGTGGTGTATGGTTGATAATGATGGTAGTGGAGCCGTTAATGGTGTATGGTTGATAATGATGGTAGTGGGTGGATGTAATGGTGGTATGGTTGATAATGATGGTAAGTGGAGCCGTTAATGAGGTGGGCTGTGGGGTTGATAATGATGGTAGTGGGGCAAATTGGTTGATAATGAAGTGGTAAAGTGGAGCAGTTAATGGTGAGGGTGTATGGTTTGATATTGATGGTAGTGGAGCCGTTCAGCGTGTATGGTTGATAATGATGGTAGTGGAGCCGTTAATGGTGTATGGTTGATAATGGTAGTGATGGGAGCTGGGTAATGGTGGTGTATGGTTGTATGATGGTAGTGGAGCAGAGTTAATGGTGGTGTATGGTTGATAATGATGGTAGTGGAGCGTTAATGGTGGTGTATGGTTGATAATGATGGTAGTGGAGCCAGTTAATGGTGGTGTATGGTTGATAATGAGTGGTATTGGGCCAATTAATGGTGGTGTATAGTTGATAATGATGGTAGTGGAGCAGTTAATGGTGGTGTATGGACATTAGCTATTGATAGTGGGGCAAGTTAATGGTGGTGTATGGTTGATAA
>NW_024732712.1:0-12864 GCF_018991925.1 Homarus americanus
CCTAATCGAGTATAACAAAGTCCCCTGATCGAGTATAACAAAGCCCCCAGGACGAGTATAACAAAGTCCCCTGATCGAGTATAACAAAGTCCCTGTTCGATTCTAACAAAGTCCCCTTATCGCGTATAACAAATTCCCCTTATCGAGTATAACAAAGTCCCCTTATCGAGTATAACAAAGTCCGGTGATCGAGGATAACAAAGGCTCCTGGTCGAGAATAACAATGTCCCCTGATCGAGTATAACAAAAGTCCCTTGATCGAGTATAACAAAGTCCCCTGATCGAGCATAAAAAAGTCCCCTGGCCCAGTATAACAAAGTCCCCATATCGAGCATAACAAAGTCCCCTGATCGTATATAACAAAGTCCCCTGGTCGAGTAGAGCAAAGGGCCCTGATCGAGTAAGACAAAGTACCCTGATCGAGTATAAGAAAGTCCCCTGATCGAGTATAACAAAGCCCCCTGGACGAGTATAACAAAGTCCCCTGGTCGACTATAACAAAGTCCCCTGTTCGAGTCTAACAAAGTCCCCTTATCGAGTATAACAAATTCCCTTATCGAGTATAACAAAGTCCCCTGATTGAGTATAACAAACTCCCCTGATCGAGTATAACAAAGTCCTCTGGTTGAGTATAACAAAGTCCCCTGATCGAATATAACATATCCCTGATCGAGTATAACAAAATTCCCCTGATCGAGTATGACAAAGTCCCCTGTTTAATTTTGAAAATGTCCCTTGGTTGAGTATAACAAAGTTCCCTGATCGATTATAAAAAAGTCTCCTGGTTGAGTATAACAAAGCCCCCTCATCGAGTAAAACAAAGGCCCCTAATCGAGTATAACAAAGTCCACTGATCGAGTATAACATATCCCCTAATCGAGTATAACAAAGTCCTCTGGTCAAGTATAAAAAAGTCCCCTGATCGAGTATAACAAAGGTCCCTCATTGAGTATAACAAAGTCCATTGATCAAGTATAAAAAAGTCCCCTGGTCGAATATAACAAAGTCCTCTGATGGGGTATAACAAAGTCCTCTGGTTCGAGTATAAAAAATCCCCTGATCGAGTATAAAAAAGTCCCCTGGTCGAGTATAACAAAGCCCCCTCATCGAGTAAAACAAAGGCCCCTAATCGATTATACCAAAGTCCAGTGATCGAGTATAACATATCCCCTCATCGAGTATAACAAAGTCCTCTGGTCGAGTATAAAAAAGTCCCCTGATCGACTATAACAAAGGTCACTCATTGAGTATAACAAAGTCCCCAGATCGAGTATAACAAAGGCCTCTCATCTAGTATAACAAAGTCCATTGGTCAAGTATAAAAAAGTCCCCTGGTTGAGTATAACAAAGACCCCTGATCGAGTATAACAAAGTCCCATGGTGGAGTATAGCAAAGTCCCCTGATCGAGGATAACAAAGTCCCCAGATTGAGCATAACAAAGTCCTCTGATTGAGTATAACAAAGTCCCCTGATCGAGTATAACAAAGTCCTCTGGTTGAGTATAACAAAGTCCCCTGATCGAGTATAACAAAAATCCCCTGATCGAGTATAACAACGTCTCGTGGCCCAGTTTAACAAAGTCCCCAGATCGAGAATAACAAAGTCCCCTAATCGATTATAACAAAGTCCCCTGGTCGAGTATAACAAAGGACCCTGATCGAGTAAGACAAAGTCCCCTGAATCGAGTATAACAAAGTCCCCTGGTCGAGTATAACAAAGTTTTCTAATCGAGTATAACAAAGGCTCCTGGTCAAGTATAACAAAGTCCTCTGATCAAGTATAACAAAGTCCCCTAATCAAGTAAAACAAAGTCACCTAATCGAGTATAACAAAGTCCCCTAATCGAGTATAACATAACCCCTGATCGAGTATAACAAAGGCTCCTGGTCAAGTATAACAAATTCCTTTGATCGAGTATAAAAAAGTCCCCTAATCAAGTAAAACAAAGTCACCTAATCGAGTATAACAAAGTCCCCTGATCGAGTATAACATAACCCCTGATCGAGTATAACAAAGTTCTCTGGTCGAGTATAACAAAGTCCCCTGATCGAGTATAACAATGTCCCCTGGTCGAGTATAGCAAAGTCCAATGGTCAAATATAGGAAAGTCCACTGATCGAGTATGACAAACTCCCCTGATCAAGTATAAAAAAGTCCCCTGGTCGAGTATAACAATGTCCCCTGATCGAGTATAACAAAGTCCCCTGGTCGAGTATAACAAAGGCCCCTATTCGAGTCTAACAAAGTCCCTTGATTTAGTATAACTAAGTCCCCTGATCGAGTATAACAAAGTACTCTGGTTGAGTATAACAAAGTCCCCTGATCGAGTATAACGTATCCCCTAATCGAGTATAACAAAGTCCTCTGGTCGAGGATAAAAAAGTCCCTTGATCGCGTATAACAAAGTCCCCTGGTCGTGTATAACAAAGTCCCCATGATCGAGTATAACAAAGTCCCCTGATCCTAGTATAACAAAGCCCACTAGACGAGTATAACAAAGACACCTGAACCGAGTTTATCAAAGTCCCCTGATCGAGTATAACATATCCCCTGATCGAGTATAACAAAGTCCGTGGTGGAGTATAAAAAGTCCCCTGGTCGAGTATAACAAAGTTTTCTAATCGAGTATAACAAAGGCCCCTGATCGAGTATAACAAAGTTTTCTCATCGAGTATATCAAAGGCCCCTGGTCGAGTATAACAAAGTCCTCTGATCAAATATAACAAAGTCCCCTGGTCGAGTATAACAAAGGGCCCTGATCGAGTAAGAAAAAGTCCCTTGATCGAGTATAACAAAGTCCCCTGATCCTAGTATAACAAAGCCCACTGGACGAGTATAACAAAGACACCTGAACCGAGTATAACAAAGTCCCCTGATCGAGTATAACAAAGTCCCTGGTGGAGTATAACAAAGTCCCCTGGTCGAGTATAACAAAGTTTTCTAATCGAGTATAACAAATGCCCCTGGTCGAGCATAACAAAGTCCTCTGATCAAGTATAACAAAGTCCCCTAATCAAGTATAACAAAGTCCCCTGGTCGTATATAACAAAGTCACCTAATCGACTATAACAAAAGGCCCCTCATTGAGTATAACAAAGTCCATTGGTCAAGTATAACTGGTCGAGTTTAACAAAGTCCTCTGGTCGAGTATAAAAAAGTCCCCTGTTCGAGTATAATAAAGCCCCCTGCTCGAGTATAAGTAGGTCCCTGATCGAGTATAACAAAGTCTCCTAATCGAGTATAACAAAAGCCCCTCATCGAGTCCAAAAAAGGCCCCTAATCGAGTATAACAAAGTTCCCTGATCTAGTATAACAAAGGCCTCTGGTCGAGTATAACAAAGGCCCCTCATCGAGTATAACAAAGTCCCCTAATCGATTATAACAAAGCTGCCTAATCGAGGATAACAAAGTCCCGTGGTCGAGTATAACAAAGTCCCCTGATCGAGTATAACAAAGGCCTCTGGTCGAGTATAACAAAGTCCCCTGATCGAGTATAACAAAAATCCCCTGATCGAGTATAACAACGTCTCGTGGCCCAGTTTAACAAAGTCCCCAGATCGAGCATAACAAAGTCACCTAATCGATTATAACAAAGTCCCTTGGTCGAGTATAACAAAGGGCCCTGATCAAGTAGAACAAAGTACCCTGATCAAGCATAACAAAGTCCCCTAATCCTAGTATAACAAAGCCCCCTGGACGAGTATAACAAAGTCCCCTGAACCGAGTATAACAAAGTCCCCTTATCGAGTATAACATATCCCCTGATCGAGTATAACAGAGTCCCTGGTGGAATATAACAAAGCCCCCTGGTCGAGTATAACAAAGCTTTCTAATCGAGTATAACAAAGGCTCCTGGTCGAGTATAACAAAGTCCTCTGATCAAGTATAACAAAGTCCCCTGATCGAGGATAACAAAGTCCCCAGATCAAGCATAACAAAGTCCCCTGATTGAGTATAACAAAGTCCCCTGATCGAGTATAACAAAGTCCTCTGGTTGAGTATAATAAAGTCCCCTGATCGAGTATAACAAAAATCCCCTGATCGAGTATAACAACGTCTCGTGGCCCAGTTTAACAAAGTCCCCAGATCGAGCATAACAAAGTCCCCTAATCGATTATAACAAAGTCTCCTGGTCGAGTATAACAAAGGACCCTGATCGAGTAAGACAAAGCCCCCTGAATCGAGTATAACAAAGTACCCTGATCGACCATAACATATCCCCTGATCGAGTATAACAGAGTCCCTGGTGGAGTATAACAAAGTCCCCTGGTCGAGTATAACAAAGTTTTTTAATCGAGTATAACAAAGGCTCCTGGTCGAGTATAACAAAGTCCTCTGATCAAGTATAACAAAGTCCTTTGATCAAGTATAAAAAAGTCCCCTAATCAAGTAAAACAAAGTCACCTAATCGAGTATAACAAAGTCCCCTGATCGAGTATAACATATCCCCTGATCGAGTATAACAAAGTTCTCTGGTCGAGTATAACAAAGTCCCCTGATCGAGCATAACAATGTCCCCTGGTCGAGTATAGCAAAGTCCATTGGTCAAATATAGGAAAGTCCACTGATCGAGTATGACAAACTCCCCTGATCATGTATAAAAAAGTCCCCTGGTCGAGTATAACAATGTCCCCTGATCGAGTATAACAAAGTCCCCTGGTCGAGTATAACAAAGGCCCCTAATCGAGTATAACAAAGTCCCTTGATTTAGTATAACTAAGTCCCCCGATCGAGTATAACAAAGTACTCTGGTTGAGTATAACAATGTCCCCTGATCGAGTATAACATATCCCCTAATCGAGTATAACAAAGTCCTCTGGTCGAGGATAAAAAAGTCCCTTGATCGCGTATAACAAAGTCCCCTGGTCGTGTATAACAAAGTCCCCTGATCGAGTATAACAAAGTCCCCTGATCCTAGTATAACAAAGCCCACTGGACGAGTATAACAAAGACACCTGAACCGAGTATATCAAAGTCCCCTAATCGAATATAACATATCCCCTGATCGAGTATAACAAAGTCCCTTGTGGAGTATAACAAAGTCCCCTGGTCGAGTATAACAAAGTTTTCTAATCGAGTATAACAAAGGGCCCTGGTCGAGTATAACAAAGTTTTCTAATCGAGTATATCAAAGGCCCCTGGTCGAGTATAACAAAGTCCACTGATCAAATATAACAAAGTCCTTTGATCGAGTATAACGAAGTCCCCTAATCAAGTATAACAAAGTCCCCTGGTCGAGTATAACAAAGGGCCCTGATCGAGTAAGAAAAAGTCCCCTGATCGAGTATAACAAAGTCCCCTGATCCTAGTATAACAAAACCCACTGGACGAGTATAACAAAGACACCTGAACCGAGTATAACAAAGTCCACTGATCGAGTATAACAAAGTCCCTGGTGGAGTATAACAAAGTCCCCTGGTCGAGTATAACAAAGTTTTCTAATCGAGTATAACAAAGGCCCCTGGTCGAGTATAACAAAGTCCTCTGATCAAGTATAACAAAGTCCCCTAATCAAGTTTAACAAAGTCCCCTGGTCGTATATAACAAAGTCACCTGATCGAGTATAACAAAAGGCCCCTCATTGAGTATAACAAAGTCCATTGGTCAAGTATAAAAAGTCCCCTGGACGAGTATAACAAAGTCCCTTGATCAAGTATAACATAGCCCCTGGTCGAGTATAACAAAGTCCTCTGGTCGATTATAAAAAAGTCCCCTGTTCGAGTATAATAAAGCCCCCTGCTCGAGTATAAGTAGGTCCCCTGATCGAGTATAACAAAGTCTCCTGATCGAGTATAACAAAAGCCCCTCATCGAGTCCAAAAAAGGCCCCTAATCGAGTATAACAAAGTTCCCTGATCTAGTATAACAAAGGCCTCTGGTCGAGTATAACAAAGGCCCCTGATCTATTATAACAAAGCCGCCTAATCGAGGATAACAAAGTCCCCTTGTCGAGTATAACAAAGTCCCCTGATCGAGTGTAACAAAGGCCTCTGGTCGAGTATAACAAAGTCCCCTGATCGAGTATAACAAAAATCCCCTGATCGAGTATAACAACGTCTCGTGGCCCAGTTTAACAAAGTCCCCAGATCGAGCATAACAAAGTCACCAAATCGATTATAACAAAGTCCCTTGGTCGAGTATAACAGAGGGCCCTGATCGAGTAGAACAAAGTCCCCTGATCAAGCATAACAAAGTCCCCTGATCCTAGTATAACAAAGCCTCCTGGACGAGTATAACAAAGTCCCCTTAACCGAGTATAACAAAGTCCCCTTATCGAGTATAACATATCCCCTGATCGAGTATAACAGAGTCCCTGGTGGAGTATAACAAAGTCCCCTGGTCGAGTATAACAAAGTTTTCTAATCGAGTATAACAAAAGCTCCTGGTCGAGTATAACAAAGTCCTCTGATCAAGTATAACAAAGTCCTTTGATCGAGTATAAAAAAGACCCCTAATCAAGTAAAAAAAAGTCCCCTGATTGAGTATAACAAAGTCCCCTGATCGAGTATAACATATCCCTTGATCGAGTATAACAAATTCCTCTGGTCGAGTATAACAAACTCCCCTGATCGAGTATAACAAAGTCCCCTTGTCGAGTATAGCAAAGTCCCCTGATCGAGTATAACAAAGGCCCCTCATCGAGTATAACATTGGTCATATATAGGAAAGTCCACTGATCGAGTATGAGAAAGTCCTCTAATCAAGTTCAAAAAAGTCCCCTGGTCGCGTATAACAAAGTCCCCTGGACGAGTATAACATATCCCCTGATCGAGTATAACAAAGTCTTCTGGTCGAGTATAAAAAAGTCCCCTAATTGCGTATAACAAAGTCCCCTGGACGTGTATAACAAAGTCCCCTGATCGAGTATAACAAAGGCCCCTCATTGAGTATAACAAAGTCCATTGGCCAAGTATAAAAAAGCCCCTGGTCGAGTATAACAAAGTCCCATGATCGTGTATAACAAAGTCCCCTGGTCGAGTATAGCATATCCCCTGATCGAATATAACAAAGTCCCTGGTGGAGTATAACAAAGTCCCCTGATCGAATATAACAAATTCTCCTGGTCGAGTATAACAAGGATTTTCTAATCGAGTATAACAAAGGCCCCTCGTCCCGAGAGCACCATAAAGTCCTCTTTTTTGATTATAATAACCAGTCCTGATCGAGTATAACGAGGCCCCTCATCGAGTATAACAAGAATCCCCTCATCAAAGGTATAACAAAGAATCCTTGTCGAGTATAACAATGTCCCCTGATCGTATAACAAAGGCCCTCCATCGAGTATAGCAAAGTCCATTGGTCAAATATAGGAAAGTCCACTCATCGAGTATAACAAAGTCCCCCGATGGAGTAAAACAATGGCCTCTGGTCAAGTATGACAAAGTCCCCTGATCAAGTATAAAAAAATCCCCTGGTCGAGTATAACAAAGTCCCTAACCGAGTATAACAAAGTCCCCTGGTCGACTATAGCAAAGTCCCCTGATCGAGTTTAACAAAGCCCCCTCATCGAGTACAAAAGAGGCCCCTAATCGAGTATAACAAAGTCCCATGGTTGAGTATAACAAAGTCCCCTGATTAAGTATAACATATCCCCGGATTGAGTATGACAAAGTCCTCTTGTCGAGTATAAAAAAGTCCCCTGATCGAGTATTACAAAGTCCCCTGGTCGAGTATAACAAAGTTTTCTAATCGAGTATAACATGTCCTCTGGTCGAGTATAACAAAGTCCCCTCATCGAGTATAACAAAGTCTCCTGGTCGAGTATAACAATGTCCCCTCATCGATTATAACAAAGGCCCCTCATCGAGTATAGCAAAGTCCATTGGTCAAATATAGGAAAGTCCACTCATCGAGTATAACAAAGTCCCCCGATCGAGTATAACAATGGACTCTGGTCAAGTATGACAAAGTCCCCTGATCAAGTATAAAAAAGTCCCCTGGTCGAGTATAACAAAGTCCCCTAATCGAGTATAACAAAGTCCCCTGGTCGACTATAGCAAAGTCCCCTGGTCAAGTATAACACAGTCCCCTGGTTGAGTATAACAAAGTCCCTGATCAAGTATAACATATCCCCTGATTGAGTATAACAAAGCCCTCTGGTCGAGTATAACAAAGCCCTCTGGTCGAGTATAAAAAAGTCCCCTGATCGAATATAACAATGTCCCCTGGTGGAGTATAACAAAGTCCCCTCATCGAGTATAACAAAGGCCCCTCATCGAGTATAACAAAGTCCATTGGTCATGTATAAAAAAGTTCCCTGATTGAGTATAACAAAGTCCCCTGGTCGAGGATAGCAAAGTCCCCTGATCGAGTATAAAAAAGCCTCCTGATCGAGTATAACAAAGTCCCCTAATCGAGTATAACAAAGCCCCCTGCTCGAGTATAACAAAGTCCCCTGGTCGAGTATAGCAAAGTCCCCTGATCGAGGTTAACAAAGCCTCCTGATCTAGTATAACAAAGTCCCCTGATCGAGTATAACAAAGTCCCTTGATCTAGTATAACAAAGGCCCCTGACCGAGTATAACAAAGGCCCCTCATCGAGTATAAGAAAGTCTCCTGATCGAGTATAACAAAGCCGCATAATAGAGTATAACAAAGTCCCCTGGTCGAGTATAACAAAGTCCCCTTATCGAGTAAAACAAAGTCCTGTAATCGAGTATAACAAAGGCCCTGGTCGAGTATAACAAAGTCCCATGATCGAGTGTAACAAAAGTCCCCTAATCGAGTATAACAAAGTCCCCTAATCGAGAATAAAAATGTCCCCTGGTCCAGTGTAACAAAGTCCCCTGATCGAGTATGAAAAAGTCCCCTGGCCCAGTATAACAAAGTCCCTAGATCGAGCATACCAAAGTCCACTGATCGATTATAACAAAGTCCCCTGGTCGAGTATAGCAAAGGGCCCTGATCGAGTAAGACAAAGTCCCCTGATCGAGCATAACAAAGGCCCCTGTTCGAGTCTAACAAAGTACCCTTATCGAGTATAACAAATTCCCCTTATGGAGTATAACAAAGTCCCCTTATCGAGTAAAACAAAGTCCCCTATTCGAGTATAACAAAGGCCCCTGGTCGAGTATAACAAAGTCCCCTGATCGAGCGTAACAAAAGTCCCCTAATCGAGTATAACAAAGTCCCCTGATCGAGTATAAGTAAGTCCCCTGGCCCTTTATAACAAAGTCCCTAGATCGAGCATACCAAAGTCCCCTCATCGATTATAACAAAGTCCCCCGGCCGAGTATAGCAAAGGGCCCTGATCGAGTAAGACAAAGTCCCCTGATCGAGTATAACAGAGCTCCCTAGATGAGTATAACAAAGTCCCCAGATCGAGCATAAGAAAGTCCCCTAATCGATTATAACAAAGTCCCCTGGTCGAGTATAACAAAGGACCCTGATCGAGTAAGACAAAGTCCCCTGAATCGAGTATAACAAAGTCCCCTGATCGAGCATAACATATCCCCTGATCGAGTATAACAGAGTCCCTGGTGGAGTATAAAAAAGTCCCCTGGTCGAGTATAACAAAGTTTTCTAATCGAGTATAACAAAGGCTCCTGGTCAAGTATAACAAAGTCCTCTGATCAAGTATAACAAAGTCCTTTGATCGAGTATAAAAAAGTCCCCTAATCAAGTAAAACAAAGTCACCTAATCGAGTATAACAAAGTCCCCTGATCGAGTATAACATAACCCCTGATCGAGTATAACAAAGTTCTCTGGTCGAGTATAACAAAGTCCCCTGATCGAGTATAACAATGTCCCCTGGTCGAGTATAGCAAAGTCCATTGGTCAAATATAGGAAAGTCCACTGATCGAGTATGACAAACTCCCCTGATCAAGTATAAAAAAGTCCCCTGGTCGAGTATAACAATGTCCCCTGATCGAGTATAACAAAGTCCCCTGGTCGAGTATAACAAAGGCCCCTATTCGAGTATAACAAAGTCCCTTGATTTAGTATAACTAAGTCCCCTGATCGAGTATAACAAAGTACTCTGGTTGAGTATAACAAAGTCCCCTGATCGAGTATAACGTATCCCCTAATCGAGTATAACAAAGTCCTCTGGTCGAGGATAAAAAAGTCCCTTGATCGCGTATAACAAAGTCCCCTGGTCGTGTATAACAAAGTCCCCTGATCGAGTATAACAAAGTCCCCTGATCCTAGTATAACAAAGCCCACTAGACGAGTATAACAAAGACACCTGAACCGAGTATATCAAAGTCCCCTGATCGAGTATAACATATCCCCTGATCGAGTATAACAAAGTCCCTGGTGGAGTATAACAAAGTCCCCTGTTCGAGTATAACAAAGTTTTCTAATCGAGTATAACAAAGGCCCCTGATCGAGTATAACAAAGTTTTCTAATCGAGTATATCAAAGGCCCCTGGTCGAGTATAACAAAGTCCTCTGATCAAATATAACAAAGTCCCCTGGTCGAGTATAACAAAGGGCCCTGATCGAGTAAGAAAAAGTCCCTTGATCGAGTATAACAAAGTCCCCTGATCCTAGTATAACAAAGCCCACTGGACGAGTATAACAAAGACACCTGAACCGAGTATAACAAAGTCCCCTGATCGAGTATAACAAAGTCCCTGGTGGAGTATAACAAAGTCCCCTGGTCGAGTATAACAAAGTTTTCTAATCGAGTATAACAAAGGCCCCTGGTCGAGCATAACAAAGTCCTCTGATCAAGTATAACAAAGTCCCCTAATCAAGTATAACAAAGTCCCCTGGTCGTATATAACAAAGTCACCTGATCGACTATAACAAAAGGCCCCTCATTGAGTATAACAAAGTCCATTGGTCAAGTATAAAAAGTCCCCTTGACGAGTATAACAAAGTCCCTTGATCAAGTATAACATAGCCCCTGGTCGAGTTTAACAAAGTCCTCTGGTCGAGTATAAAAAAGTCCCCTGTTCGAGTATAATAAAGCCCCCTGCTCGAGTATAAGTAGGTCCCCTGATCGAGTATAACAAAGTCTCCTGATCGAGTATAACAAAAGCCCCTCATCGAGTCCAAAAAAGGCCCCTAATCGAGTATAACAAAGTTCCCTGATCTAGTATAACAAAGGCCTCTGGTCGAATATAACAAAGGCCCCTCATCGAGTATAACAAAGTCCCCTGATCGATTATAACAAAGCCGCCTAATCGAGGATAACAAAGTCCCGTGGTCGAGCATAACAAAGTCACCTAATCGATTATAACAAAGTCCCTTGGTCGAGTATAACAAAGGGCCCTGATCGAGTAGAACAAATTACCCTGATCAAGCATAACAAAGTCCCCTGATCCTAGTATAACAAAGCCCCCTGGACGAGTATAACAAAGTCCCCTTATCGAGTATAACATATCCCCTGATCGAGTATAACAGAGTCCCTGGTGGAATATAACAAAGTCCCCTGGTCGAGTATAACAAAGTTTTCTAATCGAGTATAACAAAGGCTCCTGGTCGAGTATAACAAAGTCCTCTGATCAAGTATAACAAAGTCCCCTGATCGAGGATAACAAAGTCCCCAGATCGAGCATAACAAAGTCCCCTGATTAAGTATAACAAAGTCCCCTGATCGAGTATAACAAAGTCCTCTGGTTGAGTATAAAAAAGTCCCCTGATCGAGTATAACAAAAATCCCCCGATCGAGTATAACAACGTCTCGTGGCCCAGTTTAACAAAGTCCCCAGATCGAGTATAACAAAGTCCCCTAATCGATTATAACAAAGTCCCCTGGTCGAGTATAACAAAGGACCCTGATCGAGTAAGACAAAGTCCCCTGAATCGAGTATAACAAAGTACCCTGATCGACCATAACATATCCCCTGATCGAGTATAACAGAGTCCCTGGTGGAGTATAACAAAGTCCTCTGGTCGAGTATAACAAAGTTTTTTAATCGAGTATAACAAAGGCTCCTGATCGAGTATAACAAAGTCCTCTGATCAAGTATAACAAAGTCCTTTGATCAAGTATAAAAAAGTCCCCTAATCAAGTAAAACAAAGTCACCTAATCGAGTATAACAAAGTCCCCTGATCGAGTATAACATAACCCCTGATCGAGTATAACAAAGTTCTCTGGACGAGTATAACAAAGTCCCCTGATCGAGTATAACAATGTCCCCTGGTCGAGTATAGCAAAGTCCATTGGTCAAATATAGGAAAGTCCACTGATCGAGTATGACAAACTCCCCTGATCAAGTATAAAAAAGTCCCCTGGTCCAGTATAACAATGTCCCCTGATCGAGTATAACAAAGGCCCCTAATCGAGTATAATAAAGTCCCTTGATTTAGTATAACTAAGTCCCCTGATCGAGTATAACAAAGTACTCTGGTTGAGTATAACAAAGTCCCCTGATCGAGTATAACATATCCCCTAATCGAGTATAACAAAGTCCTCTGGTCGAGGATAAAAAATTCCCTTGATCGCGTATAACAAAGTCCCCTGGTCGCGTATAACAATGTCCCCTGATCGAGTATAACAAAGTCCCCTGATCCTAGTATAACAAAGCCCACTGGACGAGTATAACAAAGACACCTGAACCGAGTATATCAAAGTCCCCTGATCGAGTATAACATATCCCCTGATCGAGTATAACAAAGTCCCTGGTGGAGTATAACAAAGTCCCCTGGTCGAGTATAACAAAGTTTTCTAATCGAGTATAACAAAGGCCCCTGGTCGAGTATAACAAAGTTTTCTAATCGAGTATATCAAAGGCCCCTGGTCGAGTATAACAAAGTCCTCTGATCAAATATAAAAAAGTCCTTTGATCGGGTATAACAAAGTCCCCTAATCAAGTATAACAAAGTCCCCTGGTCGAGTATAACAAAGGGACCTGATCGAGTAAGAAAAAGTCCCCTGATCGAGTATAACAAAGTCCCCTGATCCTAGTA
>NW_024732713.1:0-41371 GCF_018991925.1 Homarus americanus
ATCACCACCGTGAGTCTGTGTACTAGGGAGCGTTAGGTTCACTCAGCACCACCGTGGGAGTGTGTACTAGGGAGCGTTAGGTTCACCATCACCACCGGGGAGGTGTGTGTACCAGGAGCGTGTTAGGGTTCAGCATCACCACCTTGGGAGTGTGGGTAACAGGAGGGTTAGGTTCACCATCATCATCGTGGAGTGTGTGGTACCAGGGAGCGTTAGGTTCTCCACCGTGGGAGTGTGTGTATACCAGGGAGCGTTAGGTTCACCATCACCACCATGGGAGTGTGTGTACCAGATAGCGTTAGGTTCACCATCACCACTGTGTGACTGTGTGTACCAGGGAGCTGAGAGGTTCACCGGCCAGGAGTGTGTTTACCAGGGAGCGTTAGGTTCACCATCATCACGGTGGGGAGTGTGTGTAGGAGGGAGCGTTAGGTTCATTTTCACTACCGTGGAGGTAAAGCAGGGAACGCGGGTTCACATCACTACCGTGGGGAGTGTGTTTAACAGGAGCGTTAGGGGTTCATCATCACCACTAAGGGAGTGTGTACCAGGGAGCGTTAGGTTCACCATCGGGTGTTCTGTGTACCAGGGGAGTTTTAGGTTCACAAAACACCACCGTGGGAGTGTGTGTCTCAAGGAGCGTTTCGGTTCACCATCACCACTGTGGAGTGCAAGTGCGAATCCCAGGAGCGTTAGGGTTCACCACCACCGTGGGGAGGTGTGTACTAGGAGCGTTAGGGTTCACCTCATCACCATCGGGGAGTGTGTACCAGTGCTGCTATGTTTACCATCATCACCGTGGGAGTGTGTGTACCAGGAGCGTTAGGGTTCACCATCACCACCTTGGGAGTGTGTGTGTACCAGGGAGCGTTAGGTTCACCATCACCACCGTGGGAGTGTGTGTACCAGGGAGCTTTAGGTTCACAATCACCACCGCGGGAGTGTGTGTACCAAGGAGAGTTAGGTTCACCAACAACACCTTGGGAGTGCGTGTACCAGGGAGCGTTAGGTTCACCATCACCACCGTGGGAGTGTGTGTACCAGGGAGCGTTAGGTTCACCATCACCATCGTGGGAGTGTTTGTACCAGGAAGCGTTATTTTCACCATCATCACCGTGGGAGTGTGTGTACCAGGGAGCTTTAGGTTCACCATCACCACATTGGGTGTGTGTGTACCATGGAGCGTTTGGTTTACCATCACCACCGTGGGAGTGTGTGTACCAGGGAGCGGTAGGATCACCATCACCACACTTGGGAGTGTGTGTATACCAGGAAGCGTTAGGTTCACCGCCGTGTGAGTGTGTGTATCAGGGAGCGTTAGGTACACCATCACCACCGTGAGAGTGTGTTTACCACGGAGCGTTAGGTTCACCATCACCACCGTAGGAGTGTGTGTACCAGGTAGCGTTAGGTTCACCATCACCACCGTGGGAGTGTGTGTAATAAGGGAGCGTTAGGTTCACCATCTCCACCATGGGAGTGTGTGTACCAGGGAGAGTTAGGTTCACCATCACCACCGTGGGAGTATGTGTACCAGAGAGCGTTAGGTTCACCAACACCACCGTGAGAGTGTGTGTACCAGGGAGTGTTAGGTTCACCATCGTGGGTGTCTGTGTGCCAGGGAGCGGTAGGTTCACCATCACCACCGTGGGGTGTGTGTACCAGGGGCGTTAGGGTCTCATCACCATCGTGGGGTGTGTGTACCAGGGCGTTAGGTTCGCGGTGGGGTGTGTGTACCAGGGCGTTAGGTTCACCATCACCACCGTGAGGTGTATATGTACCAGGGAGCGTGGGTTCACCATCACCACCTCAGGTGTGTGTACCAGGGGCGTTAGGTTCACCATCCTGCAAATGGGGAGTGTGTGTGTACCAGGGAGCGTTAGGTTTACCATCACCACATTGGGAGTGTGTGTACCAGGGAGCGCTAGTTTCACCATCATCGGTGTCTGTGAACCAGGGAGCGTTAGGTTCACCATCACAACCGTGGGGGTGTGTGTACCAGGGAGCGTTAGGTTCACCATCACCCCCGTGGGAGTGTGTGTACCAGGGAGCGTTAGGTTCACGATCACCACCGTGTGGGTGTGTACCAGGAAGCGTTAGTTTCACCATCACCACCGTGGGAGTGCGTGTACCAGGGAGGGTTAGCTTCACCATCACCACCGTGGGAGTGTGTGTACCTTGGAGCGTTTGGTTCACCATGACCACCGTGGAAGTGTGTGTACCAGGGAGCGTTAGGTTCACCATCACCACCGTTGGAGTGTGTGTACCAGATAGCGTTAGGTTCACCATCACCACTGTGGGAGTGTGTGTACCAGGAAGCGTTAGGTTCACCATCGTGGGTGTCTGTGTACCAGGGAGCGTTAGGTTCACCATCACCACCGTGGGAGTGTGTGTACCATGGAGCGTTAGGTTCACCATCACCACCGTGGGAGTGTGTGTACCAGGGAGCGTTAGGTTCACGATCACTACCGTGGGAGTGTGTGTACCAGGGAGCATTAGGTTCACCATCACCACCGTGGGAGTGTGTGTACCAGGGAGCATTAGGGTTCACCATCACCAGTGAGTAAAAATGGTGGGAGGGTTAGGGTTCACCATCAACACCGTGATGTGTGTACCAGGGAGCGTGGTAGGTTCACCTAACGGGGAGTGTGTGGTGTTCCAGGGAGCATTAGGTTCACCAAATGTGGAGGTGTGTGTACCAGGAGCATTATGTTCACCATCACTGACCATGGGAGTCTGTAAGAGAGGAGCATTAGGTTCTACCATCACCACTGGGAGAGTGTGTGCACCAGGAAGCATTAGGGTTCACCATCACCACCGTGAGTCTTGTGTACCAGGAGCCAAGTAGGTTCACTCAGCACCACTGTGGGAGTGTGTACTAGGAGCGTTAGGCTCACCATCACCACCGTGGGAGTGTGTGTACCAGGAGCGTTAGGGTTCAGCATCACCACCTTGGGAGTGTGTGTACCAGGAGTGGTTAGGTTCACCATCATCAATGTGGGAGTGTGTGTACCAGGGAGCGTTAGGTTTCCAATGTGGGAGTGTGTGTGTGTTACCTAGGAGCGTTAGGGTTCACCATCACTATGTGAGTGTGTGTACTAGATAGCGTTAGGTTCACCATCACCACTGTGTGACTGTGTACCAGGAGTTAGTTCACTCGCCAGGAGTGTGCTTCTACCAGGGAGCGTTAGGGGTGCTCACCATCACCACGGTGGAGTGTGTGAGAGGGAGCGTTAGGTTCACCTTCACCACCGTGGGAGTGTGTGTACCTGGGAACGTTGGTTCACTCATCACCACCGTGGGAGTGTGTTTACCAGGAGCGTTAGGTTCACTGTCACCACCGTGCAGGCGTGGTATGTACCAAGGAGCGTTAGTTTCACCATCACCACCGTGGGAGTGTGTGTGTAATAGGAGCGTTAGGTTCATCATCACCACCATAGGAGTGTGTGTACCAGGAGCGTTAGGTTCACCATCGTGGGGTGTCTGTACCAGGAGCTTTAGGGTTCACAAACACCACTGGGGAGTGTGTGTTCCAAGGAGCGTTAGGTTCACTATCACTACCGTGGGAGGCATCCTAGGGAGCGTTAGGGTTCACCATCACCACTGTGAGTGTGTGTGTACCAGGGAGCGTTAGGTTCACTCATCACCATCGTGGGAGTGTGTGTACCAGGAAGCGTTATGTTTACCATCATCACCGCGGGGAGTGTGTACTAGGGAGCGTTAGGTTCACCATCACCACCTTGGGAGGTAAACAGGGAGCGTTAGGCTTTACCATCACCACTGTGGGAGTGTGTGTACCAGGAGCAAGAAGTTCACTCATCACCACTGTCGGAGTGTGTGTACCAGGAAGCCGCGAGGTTTACCATCATCACCGAGGGAGTGTGTACGAGGGGAGCGTGAGGTCTACCCATCACCACCGTGGGAGTGTGTGTACCAAGGAGCGTTAGGGTTCACTGTCACCACCGTGGGGAGTGTGTGTACTAGGGAGTGTTGTTCTACTCATCACTCAACGTGGGAGTGTGTGTACCAGGAGCATTAGGTTTACCATCACCACCTTGGGAGTGTGTGTACCAGGAGTGTTAGGATTCACCATCGTTGGTGCTCAGGTGGCCAGGAGGGTTAGGGTTCACCATCACCACCGTGGAGTGTGGGGTACTGTGGGAGCGTTAGGGTTCACTGTCACCAACGGGAGTGTGTACTAGGAGCGTTAGGTTCACCATCACCAACGTGGGAGAGTGTGTAAACAGGAGCATTAGGTTTACCATCACCACCTTGGGGAGGTATGTACCAGAGTGAAGTGTTAGGTCTACCCTCACCACCGGGAGTGTGTACCAGGTAGCGTTAGGATCACCATCACCACCATGGGGAGTGTATGTGCAACCAGGGTGTAAGTAGGGTTCACAGCCGCAGGAGTGTGTATACCAGTGAGCGCAGGTTCACCATCACCATCGGGTGGGGAGGTGTGTACCACGGAGTTAGATTCACCATCACTACTGTGGGAGGGGGTACTAGGGAGTAAGTAGGTTCACCTATCACTCACTGTGGGAGGTGTGTACTTAGGAGCGTTAGGTTCACCATCAACACCGTGGAGTGTGTGTGTGTACCATGTGAGCGTTATGTTCACCATCACCACCTTGGGAGTGTGTGTGTACCAAAGTGACGGTTAGGTTCACCATCACCACTGTGGGAGGTATGTACCAGGAGCATTATGTTCACCATCAACACCATGGAGTGTAAGAGGAGCATTAGGTTCACCACCACCACTGTGAGAGTGTGCACCAGGGAGTGTTACGTTCACTTCCCCACCACCGTGGGAGGTGGGGTACTAGGAGCGCTAGGTTCACCATCACCACTGTGAGTGTGTGTACCAGGAGCGTTAGGTTCACTATTACCACCGTAGGAGTGTGTGTGTACCAGGGACTGTTAGGGGTTCACCATCACCACCTGGGAGTGTGTACTGGGAGGGTTAGTCTACTCATAACCACGTGTGGGAGTGTGTACTAGGGAGCGGGCAAGTTAGGTTCAATGCTCGTGGGATTAAAAATTAGAGCAATAGGCTTCACCACTGTGGGAGTGTGTACTAGGAGCATTATGTTCACCATCAACACCATGGGATTGTGTGTAAGAGGAGCATTAGGGTTCCACCATCACCACTGTGGGACTGTGTGTGTGCAGGGAGCTTTTAGGTTCAACGCCGTGGGAGTGTGTGTGTGGCATCAGTGAGCATTAGGTTCACCATCACCACTGTGTGAGTGTGTGCACTGTGAGCGTTAGGTTCACTATCACCACCGTGGGGAGTGAAATGGGGAGCGTTAGGTTCACCATCACCACTGTGGGAGGTGTGTACCAGATAGTTAGGTTCACCATCACTCACCGTGGGACTGTGTACCAGGGAGCTAGGTTCAACGCCGTGGGAGTGTGTGTGTGCCAGGGAGCGTTAGGTTCACCATCACCACCGTGGGAGTGTGTGTACTGTGAGTGTTAGGTTCACCACTTCAATGGAAGAGCTGTACCAGGAAGCGTTAGGGTTTTACCATCGGGGTGCTCAGGTACCAGGGAGCGTTAGGGTTCACCATCACTGTGGGAGGTGTGTACTAGGAGCGTTAGGTTCACTGTCACCACCAGGAGTTGTGTGTACCAAGGAGCATTAGGGTTTCACGATCACCACTGTGGGAGTGTGTGTAAGGGAGCTTTAGGTTCATCATCACCACCATGAGTGTGTGTACCAGGGAGTGTGAGGTTCAACATCACCACCGTGGGGAGTGTGTGTGTACCATGGAGCGTTAGGGTTCACCATCGGGGTGTCTGGGTACCAGGGGAGCTTAGGTTCACAATCACCACCGTGAGAGTGTGTGCACTATGAAGCATTAGGTTCACCATCACTGTGGGAGCTCAAAACAGGGAGTGTTAGGTTCACCAGCACTACCGCGGGAGTGTGTGTACTAGGGAGCGTTAGTTCACCATCATCACCACGTGGGAGGTGTACTAGGAACGTTAGGGTTCAGCATCACTACCTTGGGAGTAAAATGGGGAGTGGTTAGGGTTCACCACACACCGTGGGAGAGTGTGTGTTCTTAGATAAAGGGCACCACTATCACCACCAGGAGTAAAATAGGAGCGTAGTTCACCATCACCACGTGGGAGTGTGTACCAGGGAGCGTTAGGTTCACCATCACCAACGTGGGAGTGTGTGTACCAGGGAGCATTAGGTTTACCATCACCACCTTGGGAGTGTGTGTACCAGATAGCGTTAGGTTCACCATCACCACCATGGGAGTGTTCTTACCAGGGAGCGTTAGGATCACCATCACCACCATGGGAGTGTATGTGTACCAGGGTGTGTTAGGTTCACAGCCGTGTGAGTGTGTATATCAGTGAGCGTTAGGTTCACCATCACCATCGTGGGAGTGTGTGTACCACGGTGCGTTAGGTTCACCATCACACCCGTGGGAGTGTGTGTACCAGGGAGTGTTAGGTTCACCATCACCTCCGTGGGAGTGTGTGTACCAGGGAGCGTTAGGTTCACCATCACCACCGTGGGAGTGTGTGTACCAGGGAGCATTAGGTTTACCATCACCACCTTGGGAGTGTGTGTACCAGATAGCGTTAGGTTCACCATCACCACCATGTGAGTGTTCTTACCAGGGAGCGTTCGGATCACCATCACCACCATGGGAGTGTATTTGTACCAGGGTGTGTTAGATTCACAGCCGTGTGAGTGTGTATACCAGTGAGCGTTAGGTTCACCATCACCATCGTGGGAGTGTGTGTACCACGGAGCGTTAGGTTCACCATCACCACCGTGGGAGTGTGTGTACCAGGGAGTGTTAGGTTCACCATCACCACCGTGGGAGTGTGTGTACCAGGGAGCGTTAGGTTCACCATCACCACCTTGGGAGTGTGTGTACCAGTGACGGTTAGGTTCACCATCACCACCGTGGGAGTGTGTGTACCAGGGAGCATTATGTTCACCATCAACACCATGGGAGTGTGTGTAAGAGGGAGCATTAGGTTCACCACCACCACCGTGAGAGTGTGTGCACCAGGGAGCGTTACGTTCACTACCACCACCGTGGGAGTGTGTGTACCAGGGAGCGCTAGGTTCACCATCACCACCGTGGGATTGTGTGTACCTGGGAGCGTTAGGTTCACCATTACCACCGTAGGAGTGTGTGTACCAGGGAGCGTTAGGTTCACCATCACCACGTTGGGAGTGTGTGTACCAGGGAGCGTTTGGTTTACCATCACCACCGTGGAGTGTGTACCAGGAGCATTAGATTCACCACCGTGGATTGTGTGGTGTAATTAGGGAGCAATAGGTTCACCACCGTGGGAGTGTGTGTACCAGGGAGCATTATGTTCACCATCAACACCATGGGATTGTGTGTAAGAGGGAGCATTAGGTTCACCATCACCACCGTGGGACTGTGTGTACCAGGGAGCTTTAGGTTCAACGCCGTGGGAGTGTGTGTACCAGGGAGCATTAGGTTCACCATCACCACCGTGAGAGTGTGTGCACCAGGGAGCGTTAGGTTCACCATCATCACCGTGGGAATGTGTGTCCCAGGGAGCGTTAGGTTCACCACCACTACCGTCGGAGTGTGTGTACCAGATAGCGTTAGGTTCAACATCACCACCGTGGGACTGTGTGTACCAGGGAGCTTTAGGTTCAACGCCGTGGGAGTGTGTGTACCAGGGAGCCTTAGGTTCACCATCACCATGGGGGGAATATGTGTAGCAGGGAGCGTTAGGTTCACCTTCACCACCGTAGGAGTGTGTGTACCAGGGAGAGTTAGGTTCACCATCACCACCGTTGAAGTGTTTGTACCAGGAAGCGTTAGGTTCACCATCGTGGGTGTCTGTGTACCAGGGAGCGTTAGGTTCACAATCACCACCGTGGGATTGTGTGTACCAGGGAGCGTTAGGTTAACCATCACCATCGTGGGATTGTGTGTACCAGGAAGCGTTATGTTCACCATCATCACCGTGGGAGTGTGTGTACCAGGGAGCGTTAGGTTCATCACCACCGTAGAGTGTGTACCAAGAGCATTAGGTTCAATGATCACCACCGTGGGAGTGTGTGTAACAGGGAGCTTTTAGGTTCATCATCACCACCATGGGAGTGTGTGTACTAGGGAGTGCGTTCACTCATCGGGTGTCTGTGTACCAGGAGTTTTAGGTTCACAATCACCACCGTGGGATTGTGTACCAGTGAGCGTTAGGTTAACCATCACCATCGTGGGATTGTGTGTACCAGGTTATGTTCACCATCATCACCGTGGGAGTGTGTTACCAGGGAGCGTTAGGTTCACCGTCACCACCGTGGGAGTGTGTGTACCAGGGAGTGTTAGGTTCAGCATCACCACTGTGGGAGTGTGTGTACCAGGGAGTGTTAGGTTCACCATCACCACCGTGGGTGTGTTCCAGGGAGCGTTGGTTCCGTCAGTGGGCGTGTGTGTACCAGAGCGTTAGTTCTATCACCACCGTGGGAGTGTGTGTTTGAGGGGCGTTGTTCATACTGGAGTGTGTGAGGCGTTAGGTTCACCATCGTGGGTGTCTGTGTACCAGGGAGCTTTTGGTTCAAAACACCACCGTGGAAGTGTGTCCCAAGGAGCGTTAGGTTCACCATCACCACCGTGGGTGCGTGTACCATGGAGCGTGGGTTCACCATCACCATCAGTGTGTGTGCAGGAAGCGTTATGTTTACCATCATCACCGTGGGGTGTGCCAGGGGCGTTGGTTCACCATCACCACCAAGTGTGTGTACCAGGGGCGTTAGGTTACCATCACCACCGTGGGTGTGTGTACCAGGGCGTTAGTTCCACCATCACCATCGTGGAGTGTGTGTGTACCAGGAAGCGTTATGTTTATCATCACCGAGGGGTGTGTACGAGGCGTTAGGTTCACCTCCGCACGTGAGTGTGTGTGCCGTGGAGTCTTAGGTTCACCATCACCTCCTGTGGAGTGTGTGGTTGAGAGTTCACCATCGTGGGTGTCTGTGGGTTCACCATCACCACCGTGGGATGTGTGTGTACCAGGGATTAGGTTCACCATCACCAACGTGGTGAGTGTGTACCAGGGCATTAGGTTTTCTCTTGGGGTGTGTGTACCAGATAGCGTTAGGTTCACCATCACCACCATGGGTGTTCTTACCGGGCGTTAGGATCACCATCACCACCATGAGTGTATGTGTACCAGGGTGTGTTAGGTTCACAGCCGTGTGAGTGTGTATACCAGTGAGCGTTAGGTTCACCATCACCATCGTGGATGTGTGTACCACGGGAGCGTTAGGTTCACTCACCACCGTGATGTGTGTGCCCAGTGTTGGGTTCACTCACCTCCGTGGGAGTGTGTGCAGGCGTTGGGTTCACCATCACCACCGTGGAGTGTGTGTACCAGGGCATTAGGTTTACCATCACCACCTTGGGATGTGTGTACCAGATAGCGTTAGGTTCACCATCACCACCATGTGGTGTTCTTACCAGGGCGTTCGGATCACCATCACCACCATGGGGTGTGTTTGTACCAGGGTGTGTTGGGTTCACAGCCGTGTGAGTGTGTACCAGTGAGCGTTGTTCACCATCACCATCGTGGGAGTGTGTGTACCACGGGCGTTGGGTTCACCATCACCACCGTGGGAGTGTGTATACCAGAGTGTTAGGTTACCATCACCACCGTGGGGAGTGTGCAGACGTTAGGTTCACCATCACCACCGTGGGGTGTGTGTGTACGAGATAGCGTTAGGTTCACCATCACCACCGTGGGATTGTGTGTACCGAGGGCTTTAGGTTCAACGTCGTGGGAGTGTGTGTACCAGGGGAGTTGGGTTCACTCACCCATGGTGTGATTATTAGCAGGGCGTTAGGTTCACCTTCACCACCGTGGAGTGTGTGTATCAGGGGCGTTGGTTCACCATCACCACCGTGGAAGTGTTTGTACCAGGAAGCGTTAGGTTCACCATCGTGGGTGTGTGTGCCTGAGGAGTTAGGTTCACCATCACCACCGTGGAGTGTGTGTGCCAGGGAGCTTAGGTTCACCTGCTCACCAGCATTGAAGTGTGCAAGGAGCATTATGTTCACCATCAACACCATGGGGGTGTGTGTAGAGGGACATTAGGCTCACGATCACCACCGTGGGGAGTGTGTGTAACAGGGGCTTTAGGTTCATCATCACCACCATGGGAGTGTGTGTACCAGAGTGTGAGTTCAACATCACCACCGTGGGGAGTGTGTGTGGCAGGGAGCGTTAGGTTCACCTTCACCACCGTGGGGAGTGTGTGTACCAGGGAGCGTTAGGTTCACCATCACCACCGTGGGAGTGTGTGTACCAGGAAGCGTTAGGTTCACCATCGTGGGTGTCTGTGTACCAGGGAGCGTTAGGTTCACCATCACCACGGTGGGAGTGGTAGCAGAGCGTTGGGTTCACCTTCACCACCGTGGGAGTGTGTGTACCAGGGGCGTTAGGTTCACCATCACCACCGTGGGAGTGTGTGTACCAGGAAGCGTTAGGTTCACCATCGTGGGTGTCTGTGTACCAGGAGCGTTAGGTTCACCATCACCACCGTGGGGGTGTGTTTACCAGGGAGCGTTAGGTTCACCGTCACCACCGTAGGCGTGTGTGTACCAAGGAGCGTTAGTTTCACCATCACCAACGTGGGAGTGTGTTTAACAGGGAGCGTTAGGTTCATCATCACCACCATGGGGTATTGTTGTGCCAGGGAGCGTTTGGTTCACCATCGTGGGTGTCTGTGTACCAGGAGCTTTTGGTTCACAAACACCACCGTGGGAGAGTGTGTCCCTAAGGGCGTTAGGTTCACCATCACCACCGTGGAGTGCGTATCCCAGGGAGCGTTAGGTTCACCATCACCACCGTGGGAGTGTGTGTACCATGGAGCGTTGGGTTCACCATCACCATCGTGGGAGTGTGTGTGTACCAGGAAGCGTTATGTTTACCATCATCACCGTGGGGTGTGTGTACCAGGGCGTTAGATTCACCATCACCACCTTGGGAGTGTGTGTGACCAGGGAGCGTTAGGTTTACCATCACCACCGTGGGAGTGTGTGTGTCCAGGGAGCGTTAGGTTCACCATCACCATCGTGGGAGTGTGTGTACCAGGAAGCGTTATGTTTACCATCATCACCGAGGAGTGTTTATGAGGGCGTTAGGTTCACCATCACCACCGTGGGGAGTGTGTACCGGGGAGTCTTAGGTTCACCATCACCACCGTGGGGAGTGTGTGTACCAGGGTGTTGGGTTCACCATCGTGGGTGTCTGTGTGCCAGGAGCGTTAGATTCACCATCACCACCGTGGGGAGTGTGTGTGCCAGGGGCCGTTAGGTTCACCATCACCAACGTGGGGAGTGTGTGTACCAGGGAGCATGGGTTTACCATCACCACCTTGGGGAGTGTGTGTGCTAGATAGCGTTAGGTTCACCATCACCACCATGGGGTTCTTACCAGGGAGCGTTGGATCACCATCACCACCATGGGAGTGTGTACCAGGGTGTGTTAGGTTCTGGCCATTGTGAGTGTATACCAGTGAGCGTTAGGTTCACCATCACCATCGTGGGAGTGTGTGTACCACGGGCGTTAGGTTCACCATCACCACCGTGGAGTGTGTGTACCGGGGAATGTTAGGTTCACCATCACCTCCGTGGGAGTGTGCTAGGGGCGTTAGGTTCACCATCACCACCGTGGGGAGTGTGTGTACCAGGGAGCATTAGGTTTACCATCACCACCTTGGGGTGTGTACCAGATAGCGTTAGGTTCATCACCTGTGAGTGTTCTTACCAGGGCGTTCGGATCACCATCACCACCATGGGGGTGTATTTGTACCAGGGTGTGTTGGGTTCACAGCCGTGAGTGTGTATGCCAGTGAGCGTTAGGTTCACCATCACCATCGTGGGGTGTGTGCTGCAGGCGTTAGGTTCACCATGTCACCACCTTGGGGAGTGTGTGTACCAGTGACGGTTAGTTCTGTCACCACCATTAGGTGTGTGTACCAGGGAGCATTATGTTCATCAACTTGCCATGGGGTGTGTGTAAGAGGGAGCAGTAGGTTCACCACCACCACCCAAGTAGGGAGTGTGCCAGGGGCGTTAAGTTCACTACCACCACCGTGGGGAGTGTGTGCCAGGGAGCGCTGGGTTCACCATCACCACCGTGGGGTGTGTGCCTGGGGCGTTAGGTTCACCATTACCACCGTAGGAGTGTGTGCCAGGAGCGTTGGGTTCACCATCACCACATTGGGGTGTGTGTACCAGGGAGGTTGGAGTTCACCATCACCACCGTGGGGTGTGTGTACCAGGAGCATTAGATTCACCACCAAGTGAGTTGTGTGTGCCATGGGCAATAGGTTCACCACCGTGGGAGGGTGTGTACCAGGGGCATTATGTTCACCATCAGCACCGTAGGTTGTGTGTGTAGAGGGGCATTAGGTTCACCATCACCACCGTGGGACTGTGTGTACCAGGGGCTTGGGTTCAACGCCGTGGGGTGTGTGTACCAGTGAGCATTAGGTTCACCATCACCACCGTGAGGAGTGTGTGCACCAGGGGCGTGGGTTCTCATCACTACCGTGGAAGTGTGTGTACCAGGGAGCGTTAGGGTCACCATCACCACCGTGGGAGTGTGTGTACCAGATAGCGTTAGGTTCACCATCACCACCATGCGAGTGTGTGTACCATGGAGCGTTAGGTTCACCATCACCACCATGGGAGTGTGTGTACCATGGAGCATGAGGTTCACCATCACCACCGTGGGAGTGTGTGTACCAGGGAGCGTTAGGTTCACCATCACCACCTTGCGAGTGTGTGTACCAGGGAGGATTAGGTTAACCATCCTCACCGTGGGAGTGTGTGTATCAGGGAGCGTTAGGTTCACCACCGTGGGAGTGTGTGTGTACCAGGGAGTATAAGGTTCACCACTGTGGGAGTGTGTGTACCAGGGAGCATTATGTTCACCATGAACACCATGGGAGTGTGTGTAAGAGGGAGCATTAGGTTCACTAACACCACCGTGAGAGTGTGTGCACCAGGGAGCATTAGGTTCACCATCACCACCGTGGGAGTTTGTGTACCAGGGAGTTTTAGGTTCACCAGCACCACCGTGGGAGTGTGTGTACCAGGGAGCGTTAGGTTTACCATCACCACACTGGGAGTGTGAGTACCAGGGGGCGCTAGGTTCACCATCATCGGTGTCTGTGAACGAGGGAGCGTTAGGTTCACCATCACCACCGTGGGAGTGTGTGCACCAGGGAGCGTTAGGTTCACCGTCACCACCTTGGGAGTGTGTGTACCAGGGAGCGTTAGGTTCACCATCACCACCGTGGGAGTGTGTGTACCAGATAGCGTTAGGTTCACCATCACCACCATGGGAGTGTGTGTACCATGGAGCATGAGGTTCACCATCACCACCGTGGGAGTGTATGTACCAGGGAGCGTTAGGTTCATCATCACCACCGTGGGAGTGTGTGTACCAGGGAGCGTTAGGTTCACCATCACCACCTTGTGAGTGTGTGTACCAGGGAGGGTTAGGTTCACCATCACCACTGTGGGAGTGTGTGTACCAGGGAGCGTTAGGTTCACCACCGTGGGAGTGTGTGTGTACCAGGGAGCATTTGGTTCACCACCGTGGGAGTGTGTATACTAGGGAGCGTTAGGTTCACCATCACCACCGTGGGAGTGTGTGTACCAGATAGCGTTAGGTTCACCTTCACCACCGTGGGAGTGTGTGTACCAGGTAGCGACAGGTTCACCATCACCACCATGGGAGTGTGTGTACCATGGAGCACGAGGTTCACCATCACCACCGTGGGAGTGTGTGTACCAGGAACGTTAGGGTTCACCATCACCACCGTGGAGGTGTGGAACTAGGGAGCGTTAGGGTTCACCGTCACCACCGTGGGAGTGTGTGTACCAGGGAGCGTTAGGTTCACCATCACCACCGTGGGAGTGTGTGTACGAGGGAGCGATAGGTTCACCATCACCACCTTGGGAGTGTGTGTACCAGATAGCGTTAGGTTCACCTTCACCACCGTGGGAGTGTGTGTACCAGGTAGCGACAGGTTCACCATCACTACCATGGGAGTGTGTGTACCATGGAGCATGAGGTTCACCATCAACACCGTGGGAGTGTGTGTACCAGGGAGCGTTAGGTTCACCATCACCACCGTGGGAGTGTGTGTACCACGGAGCGTTAGGTACACCATCACCATCGTAGGAGGGTGTGTACCAGGAAGCGTTATGTTCACCATCACCACCATGGGAGTGTGTGTACGAGGGAGCGTTAGGTTCACCAACGTGGGAGTGTGTGTGTACCAGGGAGCTTTAGGTTCACCTCATCACCACCGTGGGAGGCAGGTGTACCCAGTGAGCTTTAGGTTCACCGCCGTGGGAGTGTGTGTACCAGGGTGCGTTAGGTTCACCATCACCACGGTGGGAGTGTGTTTAGCTGGGAGCGTTAGGTTCACCATCACCACCTTGGGAGTGTGTGTACCAGGGAGCGTTAGGTTCACCATCACCACCGTGGGAGTGTGTGTACCAGATAGCGTTAGGTTCACCATCACCACCATGGGAGTGTGTGTACCAGGAAGCGTTTGGTTCACCATCGAGGGTGTCTGTGTACCAGGGAGCGTTAGGTTCACCATCACCACCGTGGGAGTGTGTTTACTAGGGAGCGTTAGGTTCACCGTCACCACCGTAGGAGTATGTGTACCAGGGAGCGTTAGTTTCACCTTCACCACCGTGGGAGTGTGTTTAACAGGGAGCGTTAGGTTCATCATCACCACCATGGGAGTGTGTGTACCAGGGACCGTGAGGTTCACCATCACCATCGTGGGAGTGTGTGTTCCAGGGAGCGTTAGGTTCACCATCGTGGGTGTCTGTGTACCAGGGAGGTTTAGGTTCACAATCACCACCGTGGGAGTGTGTGTACCAAGGAGCGTTAGTTTCACCATCACCACCTTGGGAGTGTGTGTACCAGGGAGAGTTAGGTTCACCATCACCATCGTGGGAGTGTGTGTACCAGGAAGCGTTATGTTTACCATCATCACCGTGGGAGTGTGTGTACCAGGGAGCGTTAGGTTCACCATCACCACCTTGGGAGTGTGTGTACCTGGGAGCGTTAGGTTTACCATCACCACCGTGGGAGTGTGTGTACCAGGGAGCGTTAGGTTCACCGTCACCACCATGGGAGTGTGTGTACCAGGGTGTGTTTATTCACCGTCGTGTGAGTGGTAAAATTAGTGAGCTTTAGGTTCACTCATCACCATCGTGGGAGTGTGTGTGTACCAAGGAGCGGTAGGTTCACCATCACCATCGTGGGAGTGTGTGTACCAGGAAGCGTTATGTTTACCATCATCACCGTGGGAGTGTGTGTACCAGGGAGCGTTAGGTTCACCATCACCACCGTGAGAGTGTGTGTACCAGGGAGTGTTAGGTTCACCGCCGTGGGAGTGTGTGTACCAGGGAGCATTAGGTTCACCATCACCACCGTGAGAGTGTGTGTACCAGGAAGCGTTAGGTTCACCATCACCACCGTGTGGGTGTGTACCAGGAAGCGTTAGGTTCACCATCACCACTGTGGGAGTGTGTGTACCAGGGAGCATTAGTCTCACCATCACCACCGTGGGAGTGTGTGTACCAGGAAGCGTTTGGTTCACCATCCTGGGTGTCTGTGTCCCAGGGAGCGTTAGGTTCACCATCACCACCGTGGGAGTGTGTGTACCAAGGAGCGTTAGGTTCACCATCACCACCGTGGGAGTGTGTGTATCAGGGAGCGTTACTTCCACCATCACCACCGTGGGAGTGTGTGTATCCGGGAGCGTTAGGTTCACCCCCGTGGGAGTGTGTGTTCCAGGGAGCATTAGGTTCACCACTGTGGGAGTGTGTGTACCAGGGAGCATTATGTTCACCATCAACACCATGGGAGTGTGTGTAAGAGGGAGCATTAGGTTCACTATCACCACTGTGAGAGTGTGTGCACTAAGAACGTGGGTTCACCATCACCACCGTGGGAGTGTACGGAAGCATTAGTTTCACCATCATCACCGTGGCAGTGCGTGTACGAGAGGTTAGGCCACCATCACCACCGTGGGAGTGTGTGTACCAGGGAGCGTTAGGTTTACCATCACCACTGGAAGTGTGTGTACCAGGAGCGTTAGGTTCACCATCACCACCGTGGGAGTGTGTACCAGGATGCGTTAGTTCACCGTCACAACCATGGGTGTGTGTACGAGGGAGCATTAGGTTCACCATCACCACCGTGGGAGTGTGGTAACCAGGACCGTTAGGTTCACCATCACCACCGTGTGGGTGTGTACCAGAAGCATTAGTTTCACCATCATCACCGTGGCAGTGTACGAGGAGGGTTAGCTTCACCATCACCACCGTGGGAGTGTGTGTACCAGGGAGCGTTAGGTTCACCATCACCACCGAGGGGAGTGTGTACCAGGAAGCGTTAGGTTCACCATCGTGGGACTGTGTGTGTATTAGGAGCATAGGTTCACCACCGTGGGAGTGTGTGTGTACCAGGGAGCATTATGTTCACCATCAAGACCATGGGAGTGTTTGTACCAGGGAGCATTATGTTCACCATCACCACCATGGGAGTGTATTTACCAGGGAGCGTTAGGATCACCATCACCACCATGGGAGTGTATTTAGCCAGGGTGTGTTAGGTTCACCGCCGTGTGAGTGTGTGTACCAGTGAGCGTTTGGTTCACCATCACCATCGTGGGAGTGTGTGTACCACTGAGCGTTAGGTTCACTATCACCACCGTGGGAGTGTTTGTACCAGGAAGTGTTAGGTTGACCATCACCACAGTGGGAGTGTGTGTACCAGGGAGCGTTAGGGTTCACCATCACCACCGTGGGAGTGTGTGTACCAGGGAGCGTTAGGTTCACCATCACCACCTTGGGGAGGTGTGTGTACCAGTGAGGTTAGGTTCACCATCACCACCGTGGGAGTGTGTGTACCAGGGAGCATTATGTTCACCATCAACACCATGGGAGTGTGTGTAAGAGGGAGCATTAGGTTCACCATCACCACCGTGAGAGTGTATGCACCAGGGAGCGTTACGTTCACTACCACCACCGTGGGAGTGTGTGTACCAGGATGCGTTAGGTTCACCATCACCACCGTGGGAGTGTGTGTACCAGATAGCGTTAGGTTCACCATCACCACCGTGGGAGTGTGTGTACCAGGGAGCGTTAGGTTCACCATCACCACGGTGGGAGTGTGTGTAGCAGGGAGCGTTAGGTTCACCTTCACCACCGTGGAGTGTGTGTACCAGGGAGCGTTAGGTTCACCATCACCACCGTGGGAGTGTGTGTACCAGGAAGCGTTAGGTTCACCATCGTGGGTGTCTGTTACCAGGAGCGTTAGGTTCACCATCACCACCGTGGGAGTGTGTGTGTACCAGGAGCATTAGGTTCACCACCGTGGGAGTGTGTGTACCAGGGTGTGTTAGGTTCACCGCCGTGAGTGTGTGTACCAGTGAGCGTTAGGTTTACCATCACCATCGTGGGTGTGTGTACCACGGAGCGTTAGATTCACCATCACCACCGTGGGAGTGTGTGTGTACCAGGGAGTTAGGTTCACCATCACCGTGGGAGTGTGTATGGGAGCGTTAGGTTCACCATCACCACCGTAGGAGTGTGTAACTAGGGAGCGTTAGGTTCACCATTACCACCGTGGGAGTGTGTGTACCATGGAGTTAGGTTCACCATCACCACCTGGGAGTGTGTGTACCAGGAGAGGTTAGGTTCCATCACCAATGTGTGTACCACCAGGAGCATTATGTTCACCATCAACACCATGGGAGTGTGTGTAAGAGGGAGCATTAGGTTCACTATGACCACCGTGAGAGTGTGTACCAGCCAGAGTTAAGTTCCCCATCACCACGTGGGAGTACAGTGTGGAAGATAGTTCACCATCACCACCGTGGGAGTACCAGGAGCGTTAGGTTCACCATTACCACCGTAGGAGGTGGTACCAGGGACGTTAGGTTCACCATCACCACCTGGGAGTGTGTCCCAGGAGGGTTAGGTTCAACATGAACTGTGGGAGTGTACCAGGGGCATTAGGTTCACCACCGTGGGACTCTGTGTACCAGGGAGCATAGGTTCACCAGGTGGGAGTGTGTTTGTACCAGGAGCATTATGTTCCATCAAGACCATGAGGTATGTAAGAGGAGCATTAGGTTCACCATCACCACCGTGGGAGTGTGTTTACCAGGAGCGTTAGGTTCACCGCAGTAGAGTGTGTGTACCAGGAAAGGTTCACCATCACCATCGTAGGAGTGTACCAGGGAGTGTTAGGGTTCACCATCGTGGGTATCTGTGTACCAGGGAGCGTTAGGTTCACCATCACCACCGTGGGAGTGTGTGTACCAGGAACATTAGGTTCACCATCACCACCGTGAGAGAGTGTGTGTACCAGGAGCGTTAGGTTCACCATCACCACCGAGGGAGTGTGTGCACTAGATAGCGTTAGGTTCACCATCACCACCGTGGGGAGTGTGTGTACCAGGAGCGTTGGGTTCACCATCACCACCTGTGGGAGGTACCAGGAAGCGTAGGTTCACCATCGTGGGTGTCTGTGTGTACCAGAGAGCAATAGTTTCACCACTGCGGGGGAGTGTACCAGGTAGCATTATGTTCACCATCAACACCATGGGGAGGTGTGTAAGAGGGAGCATTAGGTTCACCACCACCACCGTGAGAGTGTGTCACCAGGAGCGTTACTTTCACTACCACTTGGGAGTGTGTGTACCAGGGAGCGCTAGGTTCAACACCACCGTGGAGTTTGTGTACCAGGAGCGTTAGGTTCACCATTCCCACCGTAGGAGTGTGTGTACCAGGAGCGTAAGGTTCACCATCACCACCTTGGGAGTGTGTGTCCAGGGAGGTTAGGTTCACCATCACCACCGTGGGAGTGTGTACCAGGGAGCGTTAGGTTCACCACCGTGGGATTGTGTACCAGGGAGCAATAGGTTCACCACCGTGGGATACCAGGAGCAATATGTTCACCATCAACACCATGGGATTGTCTGTAAGAGGGAGCATTAGGTTCACCATCACCACCGGGGACTGTGTGTACCAGGAGCTTTAGGTCAACGCCGTGGGAGTGTGTGTGTACCAGTGAGCATTAGGTTCACCATCACCACCGTGAGAGTGTGTGCACCAGGGAGTTAGGTTCACCATCACCACCGTGGGAGTGTGAGTACCAGGGAGCGTTAGTTCAATCCACCACCGTGAGGTGTGTACCAGATAGCGTTAGGTTTACCATCACCACCGTGGGAGGTGTACGAGGGAGTATTAAGTTCACCATCACCACCTGGGAGTGTGTGTACCAGGGAGTGTTAGGTTCACCATCACCACCTGGGGAGGTGTACCAGGGAGTGTTAGGTTCACAATCGTGGTGTCTGTGTGCCAGGAGCGTTAGGTTCACCATCACCACCGTGGGAGTGTGTGTACCAGGGAGCGTTAGGTTTCACCGTCACCACTGTGTGGTGTGTGTACCAGGAGGCGTAGGTTCACCATCACCAACGTGGGAGTGTGCAGGAGAAGTTAGGTTCACCCTCACCACTGGGGAGTGTGTGTACCGGGTAGCGATAGGTTCACCATCACCACCATGGGAGTGTATTTACCAGGAGCGTTAGGATCACCATCACCACCATGGGAGTGTATGTGTACCAGGGTGTGTTAGGTTCACCGCCGTGTGAGTGTGTACCAGTGAGCGTTTGTTCACCATCACCACCGTGGGAGTGTGTGTACCAGGGAGCGTTAGGTTCACCATCACCACGGTGGGATGTGTACCAGGAGCATTAGGTTCACCACCGGGAGTGTGTGTGTACCAGGGTGTGTTAGGGTTCACCGTGTGAGTGTGTGTGTACCAGTGAGCGTTAGGTTTACCATCACCATCGTGAGTTGTACCACGGAGCGTGAGATTCACCATCACCACCGTGGGGAGTGTGTGTACCAGGGAGCGTTAGGTTCACCATCACCACCGTGGGAGTGTGTGTACCAGGAGCGTTAGGTTCACCATCACCACCGTGGGAGTGTGTGTACTAGGGAGCGTTAGGTTCACCATACCACCGTGGGAGGTGTACCATGGAGCGTTAGGTTCACCATCACCACCTTGGGAGTGTGTGTACCAGTGAGGGTTAGGTTCACCATCACCACGGGGAGTGTGTGTACCAGGGAGCGTTAGGTTCACCACCGGGGATTGTGTGTGTACCAGGAGCAATAGGTTCACCACCGTGGGAGTGTGTGTACCAGGGAGCATTATGTTCACCATCAACACCATGGGATTGTCTGTAAGAGGGAGCATTAGGTTCACCATCACCACCGGGACTGTGTGTACCAGAGAGCTTTAGGTTCAAATGCCGTGGGAGTGTGTGTGTCCAGTGAGCATTAGGTTCACCATCACCACCGTGAGGTGCACCAGGGAGCGTTAGGGTTCACCATCACCACCGTGGGAGTGTGAGTACCAGGGAGCGTTAGGTTCACCATCACCACCGTGGGAGTGTGTGTACCAGATAGCGTAGTTCACCATCACCACCGGGAGTGTGTGTACGAGGGAGTGTTAAGTTCACCATCACCACCGTGGAGTGTGTGTCCCAGGAGTGTGAGGTTCACCATCACCACCGTGGGAGTGTGTGTACCAGGGAGTGTTAGGTTCACAATCGGGGTGTCTGTGTGCCAGGAGCGTTAGGTTCACCATCACCACCGTGGGAGTGTGTGTACCAGGGAGTTAGGTTCACTCGTCACCACGGGAGGGTACCAGGAGCGTTAGGTTCACCATCACCAACGTGGGAGTGTGTGTACCAGATAGCGTTAGGTTCACCCTCACCACCGTGGAGTGTGTGTACCAGGTAGCGATAGGTTCACCATCACCACCATGGGGAGTATTTACAGGAGCGTTAGGATCACCATCACCACCATGGGAGTGTATGTGTACCAGGGTGTGTTAGGTTCACCGCCGTGTGAGTGTGTGTACCAGTGAGCGTTTGGTTCACCATCACCATCGTGATGTACCACGGAGCGTTAGGTTCACCATCACCACTGTGGAGTGTGTGTACCAGGAGTGTTAGGGTTCACCATCACCACCGTGGGAGTGTGTATACCAGGGAGCGTTATGTTCACCATCACCACCGTGGGAGTGTGTGTACCAGGGAGCGTTATTTTCACCATCACCACCGTGAGAGTGCACCAGGAGCGTTAGGTTCACCATCACCACCGTGGGAGTGTGTGTACCAGGGAGCGTTAGGTTCACCATCACCACTGGGGAGTGTGTACCAGATAGCGTTAGGTTCACCATCACCACCGTGGGACTGTATGTACCAGGGAGCTTTAGGTTCAACACCGTGGAGTGTGTGTGTACCAGGGAGCGTTAGGTTCACCATCACAATGGTGGGAATAGTGTGAGCAGGAGCTTAGGTTCACCTTCACCACTGTGGAGTGTGTGTACCAGGGAGCGTTAGGTTCACCATCACCACCGTGGAAGTGTTTGTACCAGGAAGCGTTAGGTTCACTATCGTGGGTGTCTGTGTACCAGTGCGTTAGGTTCACCACCACCGTAGAGTGTGTGTACCATGGACATTAGGTTCACGATCACCACCGTGGGAGGTGTGTAACAGGAGTTTAGGGTTCATCATCACCACCATGGGAGTGTGTACCAGGGGAGTGTGTGAGGTTCAACATCACCACCGTGGGAGTGTGTGTACCAGGAGCGTTAGGTTCACCATCGTGGGTGTCTGTGTACCAGGAGCTTTAGGTTCACAATCACCATCGTGGGATTGTGTGTACCAGGAAGCGTTATGTTCACCATCATCACCGTGGGAGTGTGTGTACCAGGGAGCGTTAGGTTCACCATCACCACCTTGGGAGTGTGAACTAGGAGCGTTTGGTTTACCATCACCACCGTGGAGTGTGTGTACCATGGAGCGTTAGGTTCACCGTCACCACCGTGGGAGTGTGTGTACCAGGGATCTAGGTTCTCCATCACCACTGTGGGAGGTGTGTGTACCAGGAGTGTTAGGTTCACCATCGTGGGTGTCTGTGTACCAGGAGCGTTAGGTTCACCATCACCGTGGGAGGTGTGTGTACCAGGGAGCATTAGGTTCACCATCACCATCGTGGAGGTACAAGGAGGAGTTATGACCATCATCACCGTGGGAGGTGTGTGTGTACGAGGGAGCGTTAAGTTCACCATCACCACCGTGGGAGTGTGTGTGTGTACCAGGAGTGTTAGGTTCACCATCACCACCGTGGGAGTAAGTGTACCAGGAGTCTTAGGTTCACCATCGGGTGTCTGTGTAGGGAGCGTTAGTTTCACCATCACCACCGTAGAAGTGTGTGTACCAGGGAGCGTTAGGTTCACCATCACCAACGTGGGAGTGTACTAGGAGCATTAGGTTTACCATCACCACCTTGGGAGTGTGTGTACCAGATAAAGGTGGTTCACCTCACCAATCGTGAGGGTGTACCAGGTAGCGATAGGTTCACCATCACCACCATGGAGTGTATTTACCAGGGAGCGTTAGGGATCACCATCACCACCATGGGAGTGATGTGTACCAGGGTGTGTTAGGTTCACTGCCGTGAGTGTGTGTACCAGTGAGCGTTGGCTCACCATCACCATCGGGAGTGTGTGTACCACGGACGTGGTTCACCATCACCACCGTGGGAGTGTGTGTACCAGGAGTGTTGGGTTCACCATCACCACTGGAGTGTGTGTACCAGGGAGCGTTATGTTCACCATCACCACCGTGGGAGTGAGTGCCCAGGGAGCGTTAGGTTCACTCATCACCTTGGGAGGTGTGTGTACTAGTGAGGGTTAGGTTCACCATCACCACCGTGGGAGGTGTGTGTACCAGGGAGCATTATGTTCACCATCAACACCATGGGAGTGTGTGTAAGAGGGAGCATTAGGTTCACCATCACCACCGTGAGAGTGTGTGCACCAGGGAGCGTTACGTTCACTACCACCACCCGTGGAGTGTAGAACCAGGGAGTTAGGTTCACCATCACCACCGTGGTGTGTACCAGATAGCGTTAGGTTCACTACCACCACCGTGGGAGTGTGTACCAGGACGTTAGGTTCACCATCACCACCGTGGGAGTGTGTGCCAGATAGCGTTAGGTTCATCACCACCGTGGAGGTGTGTACCAGGAGCGTTAGGTTCACCATCACCACGGTGGGAGTGTGTGTAGCAGGAGCGTTAGGTTCACCTTCACCACTGTGGGAGTGTGTGCCAGGGAGCGTTAGGTTCACCATCACCACCGTGGGAGTGTGTGTACCAGGAAGCGTTAGGTTCACCATCGGGGTGTCTGTGTACCAGGAGCGTTAGGTTCACCATCACCACCGTGGGAGTACCATTGAGCGTTAGTTCACCATCACCACTGAGGAGTGTGTACCAGGGGCATTAGGTTCACCACCGTGGAGGTGTGTACCAGGGTGTGTTCGTTCACCGCCGTGTGAGTGTGTGTACCAGTGAGCGTTAGGTTCACCATCACCATCGTGGGAGTGTGTACAATTATTTGATAGATTCACCATCACCACTGAATGTACCAGGAGCGTTAGGTTCACCATCACCACCGTGGGGTGTGTACCAGGGAGCGTTAGGTTTTACCTATCACCACCGTGATGTACCATATGAGCGTTAGGTTCACCATCACCACCTTGGCGAGTGTAGTAACAGTAAGGTTAGGTTCACCATCACCACCGTGATGTGTGTACCAGGGAGCATTATGTTCACCATCAACACCATGGGGAGTGTGTGAGGGAGCATTAGGTTCACTATGACCACCGTGAGAGTGTGTGCACCAGGAGAGAGTTGTCCCCATCACCACCGTGGGAGTGTGTGTACCAGGGAGCGATAGGTTCACCATCACCACCGTGGAGTGTACCAGGGAGCG
Organism: Homarus americanus; assembly: GCF_018991925.1. NCBI lineage: Eukaryota > Metazoa > Arthropoda > Malacostraca > Decapoda > Nephropidae > Homarus > Homarus americanus. The sequence continues at coordinate 23,925 of NW_024732713.1, forward strand.
TTAGGGTTCACCATTACCACCGTAGGAGTGTGTGTACCAGGGGAGCGTTAGGTTCACCATCACCACCTTGGGAGAGTGTGTCCCAGGGAGGTTAGGTTCACCATAAACTACTGTGGGAGACTGTGTCCAGGAGCATTAGGTTCACCACCGTGGGATTGTGTGTACCTAGGGAGCAATATTCACCAACGGGAGTGTGTGTACCAGGGAGCATTATGTTCACCATCAACACCATGGGGAGTGTTTACCAGGGAGGCGTTAGGTTCACCGCAGGTGTGTGTACCAGAAGCGTTAGGTTCACCATCACCACCGTGGGAGTGTGTGTACCAGGGAGTGTTAGGTTCACCATCGTGGGTGTCTGTGTACCTGGGGCGTTAGGGTTCACCATCACCACCGTGGGAGTAGCCAGGAAGATTAGGCTCACCATCACCACCGTGAGAGTGTGTGTACCATGGAGCATTAGGTTCACCATCACCATCGTGGGAGTGTGTGCACCAGGAGGTAAGTTTCCCAACCAAACCTGGGAGTGTGTAACCAGGAGGCGTTAGGTTCACCGCCGGGAGTGTGTGTACCAGGAGCGTTAGGTTTACCATCACCACACTGGGAGTGTGTGTACCAGGGAGTTAGGTTCACCTCATCCGTGTCTGTGAACCAGGGGAGCGTTAGGTCACCATCACCACCGTGGGAGTGTGTACCCAGGATGCGTTAGTTCTGGTCACAAACCATGGGCGTGTAAAAATAGTAGGTTCACCATCACCACCGTGGGAGTGTGTGCACCAGGGCGTTAGGTTCACCATCACCACCGTGGGAGTGCGTGTACGAGGGAAGGTTAGCCACCATCACCCACCGTGGGGAGGTACCAGCGAGCGTTTGGTTCACCATCACCACCGTGGGAGTAAATGTAGGAGCGTTAGGTACACCATCACCACCGAGGAGTGTGTACTAGATAGCGTTAGGTTCATCACCACTGGGAGTGTGTGTACCAGGACGTTAGTTCACCATCACCACTGTGGAAGCGTTAGGTTCACCATCGGGTGTCTGTACCAGAGAGCAGTTTCACCACCGTGGGGAGTGTGTGTACCAGGAGCATTATGTTCACCATCAACACCATGGGGTGTAAGAGGAGCATTAGGTTCACCACCACCACCGTAGAGTGTGTGCACCAGGGAGCGTTACAGTTCACTACCACCACTGTGGGAGTGTACCAGGAGCGCTAGGTTCAACATCACCACCGTGGAGTGTGTGTACCAGGGAGCGTTAGGTTCACCACCACCGTAGGAGTGTGCGAACCAGGGAGCGTTAGATTCACCATCACCACCTGGGAGTACCAGGGAGGTTAGTTCACCATCACCACCGTGGGAGGTGTACCAGGAGAGTTAGGTTCACCACCGTGGGATTGTGTGTGTACCAGGGAGCAATAGGTTCCAACGAGTGTGGTACCAGGAGCATTATGTTCACCATCAACACCATGGGATTGTGTGTAAGAGGAGCATTAGGTCACCATCACCACCGGACTGTGTGTACCAGGGAGTTTAGGCTCAACGCCGTGGGAGGTACCAGTGAGCAGTTCACCATCACCACCAGAGAGTGTACCCAGGAGGGAGGTTCACCATCACCGTGAGTGTGTGGGCCAGGGAGTTTGTTGGCACCATCACCACCGTGGGAGGTGTGTACCAGATAGCGTTAGGTTCACCATCACCACCGTGGGACTGTGTGTACCAGGGAGCTTTAGGTTCAACGCCGGGAGTGTAAAACAGGTGCGTTAGGTTCACCATCACCATGGTGGGAATATGTGGCAGGGAGCGTTTTGTTCACCTTCACCACCGTGGAGTGCGTGTACCAGGAGCGTTAGGTTCACCATCACCACCGTGGAAGTGTTTGTACCAGGAAGCGTTAGGTTCACCATCGTGGTCTGTGCAAGGAGGAAGCATCACCATCACCAACCGTGGGAGTGTGTACTAGCGTTAGGTTCACTGTCACCCATAGAGTGTGTGCAATGGGCATTAGGTTCCTGCGATCACCACCGTGGGGTGGTAACAGGGAGCTTTAGGTTCATCATCACCACCATGGAGGTACCAGAGAGTGTGAGGTTCAACATCACCCACGGGAGTAACCAGGGAGCGTTAGGTTCACCATCGTGGGTGTCTGTGTACCAGGAGCGTTATTTACCATCACCACGTGGGAGTGTGTACCAGGGAGCATTAGGTTCACCATCACCAACGTGGGAATGTGAAGCATTATGCCATAGCATCACCGTGGGGTGTGTAACAAGGAGCGATAGGTTCACCATCACCGTGGGAGTGTGTGGTACCAGGAGCGTTAGGTTCACCATCAACCACCTTGGGAGTGTACCAGTGAGTTAGGTCTCACCTCACCACCGAGTGTACCAGGGAGCATTAGGGTTCATCATCACCATCGTGGGAGTGTGTACCAGGAAGCGTTATGGTTACCAGCATCACCGTGGGGAGTGTGTGTGAGGGAGCGTTAGGTTCACCATCACCGTGGGAGTGTGTACCAGGGAGTGTTAGGTTCACCATCACCGTGGGAGTGTGTGTACCAGGAGTGTTAGTTCACCATCGTGGGTGTCTGTGTACAGGGGAGCGTTGAGGTTCACCATCACCACCGTGGGAGTGTGTGTACCAGGGAGCGTTAGGGTTCACCGTCACCACCGTGTGTGTACCAGGGAGCGTTAGGTTCACCACCACCGTGGAGGTGTGTGCCAGGTAGCGATAGGTTCACCATCACCACCATGGGAGTGTACTTACCAGGGAGCGTTAGGATCACCATCACCACCATGGAGTGTATGTGTACCAGGGTGTTAGGTTCACCGCCGTGTGAGTGTGTGTGTACCAGTCAGCAGTGTTGGTTCACCATCACCATCGTGGGAGTGTGTGTCACCACGGGAGCGTTAGGTTCACCATCACCACCGTGGGAGTGTGTACCAGGAGTGCACTCACCATCACCACCGTGGGAGTGGTGTACCAGGAGCGTTGGGTTCACCATCACTGTGGAGTGTACCAGGGAGCGTTAGGTTCACCATCACCACCTTGGGAGTGTGTGTGCCTCAGTGAGGGTAGGTTCACCATCACCGTGGGGAGTGTGTGTACCAGGAGCATTATGTTCACCATCAACACCATGGGGAGTGTGTAAGAGGGAAGTCACCATCACCCGTGAGAGTGTGTGCACCAGGGAAGTGATGTTCACTCCCACCACCGTGGGAGTGTGGACCAGGGAGCGTTAGGTTCACCATCACCACCGTGGGAGTGTGTACCAGATTGCGTTAGGTTCACCATCACCACCGTGTGAGTGTGTGTACCAGGGAGCGTTAGGTTCACTCATCACCACCGTAGGAGTGTGTGTACCAGATAGCGTTAGAGATCACCACCGTGGTACCAGGAGCGTTAGGTTCACCATCACCACGGTGGGAGTGTGTGTGGCAGGGAGTTAGGTTCACCTTCACCACCGGAGTGTGTGTAGGAAGCGTTAGGTTCACCATCACCACCGTGGGAGTGTGTGTACCAGGAAGCGTTAGGTTCACCATCGGGTGTCTGAGCAGGGAGCGTTAGGTTCACCATCACCACCATGGGAGTGTGTGCACCATTGGAGGGGTTCACCATCACCACCGTGGAGGTGTGTACCAGGAGCATTAGTTTCACCACCGTGAGTGTGTACCAGGGTGTGTTAGGTTCACTGCCGTGGTGTGTGTACCAGTGAGCAGTTCACCATCACCATCGTGAGTGTGTGAGCCACGAGCGTTAGATTCACCATCACCACTGGAGTGTACCAGGGAGTTAGGTTCACCATCACCACCGTGGTGTGTGTACCAGGGAGCGGGTTCACCATCACCACCGTGGGATGTGTGTGTACCAGGATCTAGGTTCACCATTACCACCGTGGGAGTGTGTACCATGGAGCGTTAGGTTCACCATCACCACCTTGGGAGTGTACCAGTGAGGTTAGGTTCACCATCACCACTGGGTGTGTGTGTGACCAGGAGCATTATGTTCACCATCAACTCCATGAGTGTGTAAGAGAGCATTAGGTCTACCTGACCACCGTGAGAGTGTGTGCACCTAGCGAGAGAGTTAAGTTCCCCATCACCACCGTGGGAAGTAATTAGGAGATAGGTTCACCATCGCCACCGGGGGAGTGTGTGTACCAGGAGCGTAGTTCACCATTACCACCGTGAGGAGTGTGACCAGGGAGCGTTAGGGTTCACCATCACCACCTTGGAGTGTCCCAGGAGAGGTTAGGTTCACCATAATCTACTGGGGAGTGTGTGTACCAGAGAGCATTAGGGTTCACCACCGTGGGATTGTGTACCAGGGAGCAATAGGTTCACCACGGTGGTGTGTGTACCAGGAGCATTATGTTCACCATCAACACCATGGGAGTGTATGTAAGAGTAGCTTAGGTTCACCCATCACCACCGTGGGAGTGTGTTTACCAGGAGCGTTAGGTTCACCGCAGTAGGAGTGTGTGTACCAGGAAGCGTTAGGTTCACCATCACAACTGGGGGAGTGTGTACCAGGAGGTTAGGTTCACCATCGTGGGTGTCTGTGTACCAGGGAGCGTTAGGTTCACCATCACCACCGTGGGAGTGTGTACACATTATGTTCACCATCAAACCATGGGAGTGTGTGTAAGAGGAGCATTATTCACACCACCACCACGCGGAGAGTGTGTGCACCAGGGAGCGTTGCGTTCACTACCACCACCGTGGAGTGTACCAGGAGCTAGGTTCAACATCACCACCGGGAGTGTGTACCAGGGGCGTTAGGTTCACCATTACCACCGTAGTGTGTGTACCAGGGAGCGTTAGATTCACCATCACCACCTGGGAGGGTGTACCAGGGAGGGTTAGGTTCACCATCACCTGTGAGTGTGTTACCAGGGAGCGTTAGGTTCACCACCGTGATTGTGTGTGTGTACCAGGGAGGCCAGGTTCACCACCGTGAGTGTGTGTACCAGGGCATTATGTTCACCATCAACACCATGGGATTGTGTGTAGAGGGAGCATTGGGTTCACCATCACCACCGTGGGACTGTGTGTACCAGGAGCTTTAGGTTCAACGCCGTGGAGTATGTGCGTACCAGTGAGCATTGGGTTCACCATCCCACCGTGAGAGTGTGTACACCAGGGAGCGTTAGGTTCACCATCACCACCGGGAGGTACCAGGGATGGTTCACCACCACCACCGTAGGGAGGTGTGTGTGTACCAGATAGCGTTAGGTCACCATCACCACCGTGGGACTGTGTGTACCAGGAGCTAGGTTCAACGCCAGGGGAGTAGAACCAGGGAGTGGGGCAGGTTCACCATCACCGGTGGGGAATATGTGGCAGGAGCGTTTTGTTCACCTTCACCACCGTAGGGAGCGTGTACCAGGAGCATTAGGTTCACCCATCACCACCGTGGAAGTGTTGTACCAGGAATCGTTAGGTTCACCACGGGTGTCTGTGTACCACGGAGCGTTAGGGTTCACCATCACCACCGTGGAGGTGTGTACCAGGTAAAGTTAGGTTCACTGCTCACCACCGTAGGGAGGTGTGTACCAGAGCATTAGGTTCAAGATCACCACCGTGGGAGGTGTGTAACAGGAGCTTTAGGGTTCATCATCACCACACTGGAGTGTGTACCAGGGAGTGTGAGGTTCAACATCACCGTGGAGAGTGTGTGTGTACCAGGAGCGTTAGGTTCACCATCGTGGTGTCTGTGTACCAGGTAAAGTTAGGTTCACACCATCGGGATTGTGTGTACCAGGAGTGTTAGGGTTCACCATCGGGAGTCTGTGTACCAGGGAGGCTTAGGTTCACCATCACCACCGGGAGTGTGTACAGGAGCATTAGTTCACCATCACCACCGTGGGAGTGTGTGCAAACTATGGAAGTTAATTGCCACCGTGGGAGTGTGTGTACCAGGATCGTTAGGTTCACCATCACCGTGGAGTGTGTGTACCAGCAGGTTCATAGTGGGCAAATGCACTAGGAGCAAGAATACTCATCACCACCGTGGGAGTGTGCAACAGGGAGCATTAGGTTCACCATCACCATCGTGGGAGTGTGTGTGTACCAGGAAGCGTTATGTTTACCAGCATCACCGTGGAGGTGTGTAATGAGGAGCGTTAGTTCTGCCATCACCACCGTGGAGTGTGTGTACCAGGGATGTTAGGTTCACCATCACCACCGTGGTACCTGTGGGAGTAAAGGGGTTCACCATCATCAGGGTGTCTGAAACCAGGGAGAGTGGTTCACCATCACCACCGTGGGAGTAAAATAGAGCACACCGTCACCACCGTGGGGTGTAAAAAACAGGAGCGTTAGGTTCACCTCCACTGTGAGGTACCAGGTAGCGATAGGGTTCACCATCACCACCATGGGAGTAGTAACAGGGAGCAGATCACCATCACCACCATGGGAGTGTGTGTGTGTACCAGGGGTGTTAGGGTTCACTGCCGTGTGAGGTGTACCAGTGAGCGTTTGGTTCACCATCACCATCGTGGGAGGCAACGGAGCGTTAGGTTCACCATCACCAATGTGGGAGTGTGTGTACCAGGGAGAGTTAAGTTCACCATCACCACGGGGAGTGTGTACCAGGAGCGATAGGTTTCCATCACCACTGTGTGTGAGGTGTAACAGGGAGCAAGAAGTTCACCACGCCTACTGTGGGAGGTGGAAACCAGGAGCAAAGTTAGGTTCACTGTCAGCCACTGTGGGAGTGTGTGTACTACGGGAGCGTTAGGGCACACCATCACTACTCGTGAGTGAGTACTGGTGGAGCTGTTAGGTTCACTGTCACTACCGTGGGAGGGGAAAATGCAGAAGCGTTATGTTCACCATCACTACCGTGGGAGGTGTGTACTATGAGCGTTAGGGGTGGCCACCATCACCACCTGGGAGGTACAAGGAGTGTTAGGTTTACCATCATCACCTGTGGGAGTGTGTGTACTGGCGAGCGTTAGGTTCACCTGTCACCACCGTGGGAGTGCGTGTACCAGGAGAGCGTTAGGATCACCATCACCACCGTGGCGTGTGTTCAGGAGTGTTAGGGTTCACCATCACCACCGTGGGAGTGCGGTGTGTACCAGGAGCGCGAGGGGTTCACCGCCGTGAGTAAAAATCAGGGAGCGTTAGGTTCACCGCCGTGTGTGGAGTGTGTACTGGGAGCGTTAGGTTCGCATCATCAGCACCGTGGGGAGGTGTGTGTACCACGGGAGCGTTAGGTTCACCATCACTAACAGGGAGTGTTTGTACCAGGAAGAAGTTATGTTCACCATCACCACCAAGGGGAGGTGACCAGGGAGCGATAGGTTCACCATCACCACCTGGGAGGTAAAATGTGGGGTTTTTAGGTTCACTGTCATCACCGTGGGAGTGTGTGTACCAGGGAGCGTTAGGTTCACCATCACCACCGTGAGAGTGTGTGTACCAGGGAGTGTTAGGTTCACCGCCGTGGGAGTGTGTGTACCAGGGAGCATTAGGTTCACCATCACCACCGTGAGAGTGTGTGTACCAGGAAGCGTTAGGTTCACCATCACCACCGTGTGGGTGTGTACCAGGAAGCGTTAGGTTCACCATCACCACTGTGGGAGTGTGTGTACCAGGGAGCATTAGTCTCACCATCACCACCGTGGGAGTGTGTGTACCAGGAAGCGTTTGGTTCACCATCCTGGGTGTCTGTGTCCCAGGGAGCGTTAGGTTCACCATCACCACCGTGGGAGTGTGTGTACCAAGGAGCGTTAGGTTCACCATCACCACCGTGAGTGTGTGTATCAGGGAGCGTTACTTCCACCATCACCACCGTGGGAGTGTGTGTATCTCTGAGCGTTAGGTTCACCCCCCGTGAGTGTGTTCCAGGGAGCATTAGGTTCACCATCAGGAGTGTGTGTACCAGGAGCATTATGTTCACCATCAACAACGCGGGGAGTGTGTAAGAGGGAGCATTAGGTTCACTATCACCACTGGGGAGAGTGTGTGCACTAGGGAGCATTAGGGTTCACCATCACCACCGTGGGAGTGTGTACCAGGGAGCGTTAGGTTCACCATCACCACTGTGGGAGTGTGTACCAGGGAGCATTAGGTTCACCATCACCACTGTGGGAGTGAGTGTACCAGGGAGCGTTAGGTTTACCATCACCACCGTGGGAGTGTGTGTACCAGGAGTTAGGTTCACTGCAGTGAGTGTGCACCAGGAGCGCAAGGTTCACCATCACCACCTGTGGGAGTGTGTACCAGGGAGCAAGAGGTTCACCGGGGAGGTGTGTACCAGGAGCATTAGTTCACCATCACCACCGTGGGAGTGTGTGTGTACCAGGGAGCGTTAGGTTCACAATCACCACTGTGTGGGTGTGTACTAGTAGGCGTTAGGTTCAACAATCACCACGGGAGTGTGTGTACCAGGGAGTGACAGGGTTCACCATCACCACCGTGGGAGTGTGTACTCAGGAGCGTTAGGCTCACCATCACCACCTTGTGAGGGTGTGTGTACCAGGGAGGGTTAGGTTCACCATCACCACCGTGGGAGTGTGTACCAGGGAGCGTTAGGGTTCACCAACGTGGGAGTGTGTGTACCAGGAGCATTAGTTTCACCACTGTGGGAGTGTGTATACCAGGGAGCATTATGTTCACCATCACCATGGGAGTGTGTGTAAGAGGGAGCATTATGTTCACCATCACCACTGTGAGAGTGTTTGCACCAGGGAGCATTAGGTTCACCATCACCACCGTGGGAGTGTACCAGGGAGCGTTAGGTTCACCAGCACCCACCGTGGGAGGTGTGTGTGTACCAGGAGCGTTAGGTTCACCATCTCCACCGTGAGTGTGTACCAGGGAGCGTTAGGTTCACCATCACCACCTTGGGAGTGTGTACCAGGGAGGTTAGGTTCACCATCACCACCGTGGGAGTGTGTACCAGAGCTAGGTTCATGCCGTGGGAGGTGTACCAGGGAGCGTTAGGTTCACCATCACCACGGTGGGATAGTTTAGCAGGAGCGTTAGGTTCACCTCCAGTGTGTGTAACAGGGAGCGTTAGGTTCACCATCACCACCGTGGGGGTGTGTGTGTACTGATAGCGTTAGGTTCACCATCACCACCATGGGAGTGTGTACCAGGAAGCGTTTGGTTCACCATCGAGGGTGTCTGTACCAAGGAGCGTTAGGTTCACCATCACCACCGTGGGAGTGTTTACTAGGAGCGTTAGGGTTCAACGTCACCACCAGGAGAATATGTGTACCTAGGAGCGTTAGTTTCACCTTCACCACTGTGGGAGTGTGTTTAATAGAGCGTTAGGTTCACCATCACCACCATGGGGAGTGTGTGTGTACCAGACCGGAGGTTCACCATCACCATCGTGGGAGTGTGTGTGCCAGGGAGCGTTAGGTTCACCACTGGGTGTCGGTACTCAGGGAGGTTAGGTTCACACCACCGTGGGAGTGGCAAAAGGAGGGTTAGGTTCACCACTCACCCACTGTGAGTGTGTGTGTACCAGGGAGCTGGTTCACCGTCAGGAGTGTGTACCAGGAGCGTTAGGTTCACCATCACCACCCAGGGATTGAGGTTCACTGCCATAGGAGGTGTGTACCAAGGAGCAAGCTAGGGTTCACTGCAGGAGGTGTGTACCAGGGAGCGTTAGGGTTCACCATCACCCTGTGGGAGTGTGTGTACCAGGAGTGTTAGTTTCACCATCGTGGGTGTCTGTGTAACAGGGAGCGTTAGGTTTACCATCACCACTGTGAGTGTGGTACCAGAGAGTGTTAGGGTTCACTGCTCACCGTGTGGAGTGCAATGAGCTGGAGCTGCCAGGCACACCATCACCGCCGTGGGAGTGTGTGTACTAGGAGTGCTAGGTTCACCATCACCACCGTGGGCAGTGTGTGTAAAATAGGGAGCGTTAGGTTCACCAACACCACCGTGGGAATGTGTACCAGGGAGATGCTAGGGTCACCATCACCATCAGGGAGTGTGTGTACCAGGAGCGTTGAAGTTCACCGCAGTGGGAGGTAAAAGCCCAGGAGCAAGAGGTTCACTCATCACTCCTGGGAGTGTAAAATTAGGAGTGTTAGTTTCACCATCGTTGGTGTTCAGTACCAGGGAGGGTTAGGTTCACCATCAACACTGTGTGAGTGTGTGTGCTAGGAAAAGAACAACACCACCACTGTGGGAGGGGGAAATTAAGGAGCGTTAGGGGTACACCATCGTGGGGTGTCTGTGTGCCAGGGAGCGTTAGGTTCACCATCACCACTGTGAGTGTGTTCAATGGAGCGTTAGGTTCACTGTCACCACTGTGGAGTAAAGTGTGTTCATGGAGTGTTAGCTCACCCATCTCTGGGAGTGTGTGTACCAGGAGTGTTAGTTTCACCATCGTGGGTGTTTGTGTACCAGGAGGGTTAGGTTCACCATCACCACCGTGGAAGTGTGTGTACCCAGGGAGGTTAGGGTCACCATCGTGTGCCTGTGTGCCAGGGAGCGCGGGGGTTCACCATCACCACCGTGGGAGGTGTGTTCCAATGGAGCAAGAAGCTCACTGGGTCACCACCGGGAGTGTGTGTACCAGAGAGCGTTAGGCCTGGCCCATCACACCTTGGGAGTGGTACCAGGAGATGAGGGTCACCATCACCATCGTGGGAGTGGCATCAGGGAGCGTTAAGCCTCAATGCCGTGGGAGGTACCAGGATGCGGGGTTCACTGTAGTGGAGAGTATGTGTACCAGGGATGTTAGGTTCATCATCACCACCGTGGGAATGTACCAGGGAGTGTTAGGTTCACCATCGTGGGTGTCTGTACCAGGGAGCGTTAGGTCTGGCCACCACCACAGAGGGAGTGTGTGCACGAGGGAGTTAGGTTCACTGGGTCACTACAGGAGTGTGTGTACCAGGGAGTGCTAGGTTCACTTCCATCGGGTGTCTGTGTACTCAGGAGGTGAAGCCACCACTCGCCACCGAGGAGTGTGTGCACTAGGGCGTTAGGTTCACTCACTCACCACAGGAGAGTGTGAAACCAGGGAGGCAGTTCTCACCATCGCCACCGTGGAGTGTGCACGCAAATCGTTAGTCATCCTCACCACCGGGAGGTGTGTACCCGGGAGCTGCTAGGTTCACCATCACCACCGTGGCAGTGTGTGTACCAGGAGCGTTAGGTTCACCATCGTGGGTGCCTGTGTGTCAGGGCTTTTTAGGGTTGACCATCACCACCGTGGGAGTGAGTACCATGAGCCAGCAGGTTCACCATCACCACTGGGAGTGCGTGTACCAGAGCGTTAGTTTGCATCACCAGCGTGGAGGTGTACTAGGGAGCGTTAGGTTCACCGCTGGCGGGGAGGTTGCACCTAAGGAGCGTTAGGTTCACTGCAGTGGGAGTGTGTGTACTAGGAGCATTAGGTTCACCATCACCCCGTGGGAGTGTGTGTACCCAGGAGTGTTAGTTTCACCATCGTGGGTGTCTGTGTACCAGGAGCGTTAGGTTTACCATCACCACTGTGTGAGTGTGCATACCCAGGGAGCGTTAGGTTCACCGTCACTCACTGTGGGCGTGTGTACCACTGGGATGTTAGGGTACACCATCACTGCCGTGGGAGGTGTGTACCAGGAGTGTTAGGTTCACCATCACCACTGTGGCAGTGTGTGTACTAGGAGCGTTAGGTTCCACCAACACCACTGTGGGAAATGTGTGTACCAGGGAGAGTTAGGGTCACCATCACCATCGTGGGAGGTGTACTAGGAGCGTTAGGTTCACCGCAGTGGGAGTGTGTGTACCCAGGAGTTGTTAGTTCACCATCACCTCTTGGGAGGTGTGTACCAGGAAAGGTTTCACCATCGTGGGGTGTCTGTGTACCAGGGGAGGGTTAGGTTCACCACACACCACTGTGTGAGGTGTGTACCAGGGAGCGTTAGGGGTTCACCGTCACCACTGTGGGAGGTGTGTACCACGGAGCGTTAGGGTACACCATCGTGGGGTGTCTGTGTGCCAGGGAGCGTTAGGTTCACCATCACCACTGTGAGTGTTCACTGGAGCGTTAGGTTCACCATCACCCTCTGGGAGTGTGTACCAGGGAGTTTTTAGTTTCACCATCGTGGGTGTCTGTGTACTAGGAGGGTTAGGTTCACCATCACCACTGTGGAAGTGTGTGTACCAGGGAGTGTTAGGGCTCCACCATCGTGGGGTGTCTGTGTGCCAGGGAGCGTTAGGTTCACCATCACCACCGTGGAAGTGTGTGTTCACTTTGGAGCGTTAGGTCGTCAAATGTGGGAGTGTGTGTACCCAGAGAGCGTTAGGTTCACCATCAACACCGGGAGTGCGTAAGAGGAGCATTAGGGATCATCATCACCACTGTGAGAGTGTGTGTGCACCAGGAGCGTGAGGTTCACTATCACCACAGTGGGGGAGTAACCAGGAGCGCATGCTACCAACACTAACGTGGGAGTGTGTACCAGGAAGCGTTAGGTTCACCAAATGTGGGGAGTGTGTGTGTACCAGGCAGTGTGTTATGTTTAGCATCACCACACTGGAGTGTGTGTACCAGGGAGCGTTAGGTTCACCATCACCAATGGGAATGCACCAGGGGAGGCTAGCTCATCTCCCACTGTGCGAATGTGTGTACTAGGAGCATTATGTTCACCATCAACACTATGGGAGTGTGTGTGTAAGAGGGAGCATTAGGTTCACCATCACCTCTGCAGAGCAGGCACTAGGGAGAGTTAGGTTCACCATCACCACCGTGGAGTGTGCAACAGGGAGCGCGAGGTCACATCACCATTAAGTGAATGTGTGTACCAGGGATGCTAGGTTCTGCATCACCACCGTGGGAGTGTGTGTGTTCAATGAGCGTTAGGTCTCACTGCTCGGCCACCGTGGGAGTGTGTGTGGAATGTTAGGATCACCATCACCACTGTGGGAGTGTGTACCTGTGGAGCGTGAAGCAGCATCATCACCGTGGGGAGGTAAAAGCTACAGCATTAGAATTCACCACCACTTGTGAATGGTGTACTGGCGGGATGTTAGGTTCACCATCACCGTGGCGTGTGTGTGTACTAGAGCATTAGTTCACTCATCACTACCTTGGGAGCAAAATACAGGGAGGGTTAGGTTCACCATCACCAATGGGAGGTACCAGGGGAGCGTTAGTTCACCAATCGTAGGGAGTGTGTACCAGGAGCATTAGGTTCACTCATCGTGAGTGTGTACCATTGCATTATGTCTACCATCACTCACCGTGAGAGTGTGTGTGCACCAGGGAGCGTTAGGTTCACCATCACCACCCTGGGAGTGTGTACCAGGAGGCCAAGAAGCTCATCATCACCGTGAGTGTGTGTACCAGGAGCGTGGGAATGACCACCACCGTGGGAGGTGTAACACGAGTTAGGCACACCATCACCACCGGAGGTGTGCACAGGCAACAGTGAGCCCACCATAACCACCGTGAGGATGTGCACAGGGACACAGGTTCACCATCAACACTGTGAAGTGTACTGGGAGCATTAGGGGTTCACCATCACCACTGTGGGAGTGTGTGCACCAGGGAGCGTTAGGTTCACCATCACCACTGTGGAGGTGTGTGTTCAGGGAGCGTTAGGGCCACCATCACCACTGGGTGAGAGTGTGTGTGCCTGGAGCGTTGAAGTTCACCGGTGTGAGGTGCACCAGGGAGCGTTAGGGTTCACTCATCGCCACCGTGGGAGGTGTGTAAGAGGGAGGATTAGGATCATCATCACCACTGTGAGAGTGTGTGCACTAGGGAGCTTTAGGTTCACCATCACCACAGGGCGTGTGCACAGGGAGCGTTACGCCACCAACACCAACGTGGAGTGTGTGCAACAGGAGCGTTAGGTTCACCGCCGAGTGTGTACCAGGCAGCGTTATGTTTACCATCACCACACTGGGAGTGTGTGTACCAGGAGCGTTAGGGTTCACCATCACCACCGAGGAGTGTGTGTACCAGGAGCGTTAGGTTCACCGTCACAACCACATGGGCAACAGGCGCAACCACCACTGCCGGGAGGTGTGTGCCAGGAGTGCTAGGACCACCATCGGGGTGTGTCTGTGTACCATGAGCGTGAAATACCATCACTACCTCGTGGGGAGTGTGTGTGTACCAGGGAGCGTTAGTTTCACCATCGTGGGGTAGTCTGTGTACCAGGAGCTTAGGGTTCACTCACCACCGTGGTAGAGTGTGTACCAGGGAGCGTTAGGGTTCACCATCACCACTGTGGGAGTGTGTGTGTACCAGGGAGCATTAGGTTCACCACTGTGGGAGGTGTACTAGGAGCGTTAGGTTCACCATCTTGGATGTCTGTGTAATTAGGAGCGAGAGGTCCATCACCACTGTGGGAGGTAAAACGAAGCAAGTAGGCTCACCATCACCACCGTGGAGTGCGTGGTGCATAGTTAGGTTCACCATCACCACCTTGGTAGTGTGTGTGTACCAGGAGGGCACCACCACTGTAGAAGTGTGTGTACCAGTGAGCGTTAGGTTCACCACCTGGAGGCAAAATTAGGAGTATTTAGGTTCACCACCGGGAGTGTGTAAGAGGAGCATGAGGGTTCACCATCGTGTGTCTGTAACCAAGGATGTTAGGTCTGGCCATCACCACCGTGGGAGTGTGTGTGTAATAGGTGTTAGGATCACCATCACCACCATGGGAGTGTGTACCAGGAGCGTTAGGATCAGCATCACCACCATGGGAGGTAAAATTATTGTTAGGTTCACCGTCGTGTGAGGTGTGTACCAGTGAGGCTCAGTGAGCGTTAGTTCACTATCACCATCGTGGAGGTGTGTACCATTGGAGTTAGGGTTCACCATCACCACCGGGAGGCAAAACAGGAGTCAGCCTCACCACGCACTCACCACTGTGGGAGTGCACTAGAGCGTTAGGGTCTCACCACCACCGTGGAGTAAAAGTACCAGGGGAGTGTTAGGTTCACCATCTACCAACGGGAGAGTGTGTGTACCAGGAGCGTTGATGCTCACCATCACTAAATGTGGAGGTGTGTTACCAGGGGAGCGTTAGGTTCACCACCGTGAGAGTGTGTGTGTGTACCAGGGAGGTTAGGTTCACCATCACCACTGGTGAGTAGGTGGTACCAGGGAGCGTTAGGTTCACCATCACCACTGTGGGAGTGTGTGTACCAGGAGCGTTAGGTTATACCATCACCTAAGTGGGAGGTAAATCAGGAGGTTCAACGCCGTGAGAGTGTGTGTGTACCAGGGAGCGTTAGGTTCACCATCACCACACTGGGAGTGACAGGGAGAGTTAGGTTCATCACAGTGTTGACCAGGGAGCGTTAGGTTCACCATCACCACCGTGGGAGTGTGTGTACCAGGAGTGTTAGGGTTCACCATCACCACCGTGGGAGTGTGTGTACCAGGGAGCGTTAGGTTCACCATCACCACTGTGGGAGTGTGTGTACCAGGGAGCGTTAGGGTTCACCATCACACCGTGGGAGTGTGTGTGTACCAGGGAGCGTTAGGTTCACCATCACCACCGTGGGAGTGTGTGTGCCAGGGGAGTTAGGTTCACCCCGTGGAGTGTGTGTACCAGGGAGCGTTAGGTTCACTCACCAGTGTGAGTGTGTGTACCAGGAGCAAGATTACGATCACCCCGTGGGAGTGTGTGTACCAGGGAGTGTTAGGTTCACCCACTGTGAGGTGTGTACCAGGGAGCATTATGTTCACCATCAACACCATGGGAGTGTGTAAGAGGAGCATTAGGTTCACCCATCACCACTGAGAGAGTGTGTGCACCAGGAGTGTTAGGTCACCATCACCACCGTGGGAGTGTGTGTACCAGGGAGCGTTAGGTTCACCATCACCACTGTGGGAGTGTGTGTACCAGGGAGCGTTAGGTTCACCATCACCACCGTGGGAGTGTGTGTACCAGGGAGCGTTAGGTTCACCATCACCACCGTGGGAGTGTGTGTGTACCAGGGAGCATTAGGTTCACCATCACCACCGTGGGAGTGTGTGTACCAGGGAGCGTTAGGGTTTACCATCACCACACTGGGAGGTACCCAGGGAGTTAGGTTCACCCATCGTGGGTGTGTGTGTACCAGGGAGCGTTAGGTTCACCATCACCACCGTGGGAGTGTACCAGGAGCGTTAGGTTCACCATCACCACCGGGAGTGTACCAGGGAGCGTTAGGGTTCACTGCCGTGGGAGTGTGTGTACCAGGAGCGTTAGGGTTTACCATCACCACACTGGGAGTGTGTGTACCAGGAGCGTTAGGTTCACCATCAACGGTGGTGAGTAACTAGGAGCGTTAGGTTCACCATCACCACCGTGGGAGTGTGTGTACCAGGGAGCGTTAGGGTTTACCATCACCACCGTGGGAGTGTGTGTACCAGGAGCAGTAGGGTTCACCGCCGTGGAGTGGTGTACCAGGGAGTGTTAGGTTCACCATCACCACCTGGGAGTGTGTACCAGGAGCAGTAGGTTCACCATCACCACCGTGGGAGTGTGTGTACCAGGAGCGTTAGGTTCACCATCACCACCGTGGGAGTGTGTGTACCAGGAGCGTTAGGTTCACCATCACCACCGTGGGAGTGTGTAACAGGAGCGTTAGGTTCACCATCACCACCGGAGTGTGTGGTGTTACTCGGGGAGTGTGTACCCAGGAGCGTTAGGTTCACCCAGGGAGTGTGTGTATCCAGGGAGCGTTAGGTTCACCATCACCACTGTGGGGAGTGTGTGTTACCAGGGAGTGTTACTTTTCACCACTGTGGGAGTGTACCAGGAGCGTTAGGTTCACCATCACCACCGTGGGAGTGTGTAAGAGGGAGCATTAGGTTCACCATCACCACTGTGAGAGTGTGTACCAGGAGCGTTAGGTTCACCATCACCACCGTGGGAGTGTGTGTACCAGGAGCGTTAGGGTCACCATCACCACTGTGGGAGTGTGTACCAGGGAGCGTTAGGTTCACCATCACCTCGTGAGTGTGTGTACCAGGAGTGTTAGTTTCCACCCACCGTGGGAGTGTGGTACCAGGAGCGTTAGGTTCACCATCAACACTGGGGGTGTGTGTAACAGGGAGCGAGGGTTCACCATCACCACCGTGGGAGGTGTGTGCCAGGATGTTAGGTTCACCATCACCACCGTGAGTGTGTGTACCAGGAGCGTTAGGTCACCTCACTCACCGTGTGAGTGTGTGTACCAGGGAGCGTTAGGTTCACCATCATCACTGCGGGAGTGTGCCAGGGAGTGTTAGGTTCACCATCACCACCGTGGGAGTGTGTGTGTACCAGGGAGCGTTAGGTTCACCATCGGGGAGTGTGTGTACCAGGGAGCGTTAGGGTTTCACCATCACACCGTGGGGAGTGTGTGTACCAGGGAGTGTTAGGGTTCACCATCACCACCGTGAGTGTGTGTACCAGGAGCTAGGTTCACCACCACCGTGGGGAGGTGTGTACCAGGAGCGTTAGGTTCACCATCACCTTGGGAGTGTGTGTACCAGGGAGCGTTA